>NC_068987.1:87618332-87631972 GCF_001194135.2 Octopus bimaculoides
ACGTGATCGATGCCAGGTCCGCCTGACTGGCTTGTGCCAATGGCACGTAAAAAAGCACCCACTACACTCTTGAAGTGGTTGGTGTTAGGAAGGACATCCAACTGTAGAAACATTGCCGGATCAGATTGGAGCCTGGTGCAGCCGTCTGGCTTGCCAGTCCTCAGTCAAACCATCCAACCCATGCCAGCATGGAAAACAGATGTTAAACAATGATGATGATGATGGCATTCTTGGCAGCCACTGCTCGGATAATTTTCATCTCCTTCCAATGTTGTGCTTTTTTTTTTTTTAAACACAGCACATCAATAAGTGATGTTATCTCTGGAAGGACACTGCAGTAAATTGACTTTCAATGATGTATTTATTCTGAGTATGGTACATAGAAGGCTATTGCTGTGCAGCACCCAAGGCAAGTGTTGTCTTGTTTAGGCTGGACCAATCATTACTTTGTGAATGAATTTGGTCGGTGGAAACTGCTGGAAGCCCATTTTCTGTGTGTGTGTGTGTGTGTGTGAATATACACGTCGATATTTTACAGGTCTACTTGTCACCATTTGACTAAAACAGTAAACAATTTTGACATTCCTTCATGACATAACGACTGGTTGCATGAACAGCCAATAAATTAATCAATGGCTTCCAATTTTTCTTTTTTCTTTCTAATATTTCAGGAATCAGAAATGAGTCTTTAGCAGTCACAGGATTTGGTCACACAGCTTACAACCAACTAGATGTCAGTGGTTCAATCTACGGCCAGAATACCCTTTCTGTATCAACGTAATCATTGTGTCAACTGAAGATGTTTGTTGATGCCAAAACATTTTGATTCTCTCCACAACTTCTATATTACTACAACTGATCTTTATACAATGGTTGGCTACTGGCAGTTATTTTGACAGTCACTCCCATCTTGTGGATATATTACAAGAAATACAGACTTTACAAGATACTTTGTGAAATAGATTCACTCTTTTAATTCCCCAAAGTCAGCAAACAGTGACTGCAAAGTCATTAACCCTTTCATGTTTAATCCTTTGAACATATCTGGCCTAAATATCCCAGCTATTTTATGTTCAAACTGGACAGAACTGGTTTCCTGCATCCGCCCTACAATGTCATTCTAAAGACAAACAATCACTCTAAAGAAATCTCAAGGCTACAAGATAATCCAGGATTAATTCAAAACAATACGCATAAATAAGGATTATATTTGACAGAGTAATCCTAAATGCCAAAGGGTTAAAACAATTTTATATTTTAGTGACAGGTATGGCTGGAGGGCTGAGAAGTTCACTTCCCAACATCTAGTTCCACTTTCAGGTCCTTTGCATGGCATATTGGACAAGGGTCATCAGCTTCAGTCTTGGGCCAGACAATTCCATGTGAGTGGAATTAGCAGATGCAAACTGTGTAGAGGTTCATCGTGTGTGTGTGTGTATGTAAATGTTGGTTTAAAATTTTGCCACAAGGCCAGGAATTTGGGGGAAGGATCCTAGTCTATTATACCAACGCAGTATTCAGCTGGTACTTAATTTATCAACTCCCAAAAAGGATTGACCTCGGTGGAATTTGAACCTTCATGTGTGTGTATAAATGTTATTCTTTAACAAGAATGGTATTGAGAGTGACTTCAGGCAGTCCAATGATAACATAACCAGCCAAAACTTCGAAGTCACTGTCAAGAATATTCTTGTTTAAGAATATTAAATTTGTTCTCTATAAAAAGTATGGAATACTCCTTCAGTTTAATGTAGATTTGTTTTTAGCATAAAAACGAATACAAATTATATATACCGGAGTAAGCACATAAAATGTGCAACAAGGTGGAAAAAAGAGTACTCAAATACCAGAGGTAGAGTAATATGCATTATTTAAAAGCAGCAGAAATATAACAAAAGACTGTTATTCGGAGTTTCACGTTCCCGTTCATCGGACAGTTCCAATAAACCTGTCCGATGAATGGGAACGTGAAACTCCGAGTAACAGTCTCTTGTTATATTTCTGCTGCTTTTAAATAAATAATACATATTATATATATGTATAAATATATATATGCATGTGTATATACAAATATATGCATGTGTGTATATACATATACATATATATATATATGCATGTGTGTATATATATATATATATATATATATATATATATATATATATGCATGTGTGTATATATATATGCATGTGTGTATACACATATATATATGTATGCATGTGTGTATATACATAGTTTCTGTGAATGTTCACATTCTGACGTTTTCAGGGGAAATCACGAGAGCAAAGGCAGTGACATTATGTTGACAATTCCCTGTCAAGAAATCACTCTGATTTTTATTCTTCCAGTCGTTTAAAGACTGGAAGAATAAAAATCCCTTGCAAAACAAGCAAAGGTTAGCGACAGGAAGAGCATCCAGTTGTAAAAACAATGCTTTAGTAATAAGACTTCATCTTGTCTATACCAGCACGGCGAAGTACAAACAAATGAATGTGTGTGTTTAATGTGCAAGGAGTTAAAAATTTCTGATTTGGTGCCAGGACACACATTTAACTTACCAAAGGTAGGTTATCCTTCACAGGTCTTCTCTACTGGAAACAAATCCTGCGGGGGTAATCTTTTATATTGGTTGTTGGAACCTCATATGTCGAAACCAACGGGAGAATCCACAAAGTTATGTATATATATTGTTAAAGGTCAAACAGTGAGAAAACCTAGTCAACAATACGTCAAACCACATTTGTATCTCTCTCATTTTCCCTCTCTGTCTATATAATTCTTAAACAAGAATAATAACTGCCAATAATATTCTCATTTAAGAATAATAAATTTGTACTCAACAAAGTATAGAGCAATCCATCAGATTAATGTAGAATTCAGTTCTATATTTAAGAGAAGAGGAATTATGTACATTATTTACATTTGACGGATATTTGTCCTCATCTTGCCCATGGGCATATGGCATAGTGGTTAAGAGCATGAACTACTAACCCTAAGATTCCGAGTTCGATTCCAGGCAGTCACCTGAATAATAATAATAATAATAACAACATCAAAAAATACCTTAAGAATGAGAACCCAGGTTCGAAATTTCCCCAAGACACCTGATGAAGGCTGGAGGGTATATATCAGCTGAAACGTTGTGTTAACAACAAACAAGATGAGGATAAATATCTGTCAAATGTAAATAATGTAATGTAGAATTGTTTCTATTATAACTGAACATTAAGTTTAGCTTAATCATCAGTCAAGCTCTAATTGCTAAAATTGAGTGAGAGAGAGGAGAAAGAAACAGAGAAGAAATGTTTTCTTTTATGATTTGCTTTGCTATCAGTCTTTAAACGGTATTCTCATGCCATCTACTTTTATCTAAGATATCAGTCATGTAATGATTTCGTTTGTGGCCACAGATTTATGAAGAAGGGGACATGGTGTGTTAAACAAACTCATCCCACTGCTGGTACTCGTTTCACTGATTCAGAGCAGTGTATTTGGTAAGATCTTGCTCAAGATCACTCGCTGTGGTGTAGTGCTGTACTCCAGAGCAGTGCTTCTCAAACTATCAGATGTGGTGTACCGGCAGTTTTTTTTTTCCAATATGCCAGGGACCGGTAATATTTCTTAGTAATATTAGTTTATATCTGGAAACAATATATATAATGGACGTGGCCAATGACAGTACCGCCTGATTGGCACTTGTGCCGGTGGGACGTTAAAAGCACATCCGAGCGTGATCGTTGCCAGTGCCACGGATTGGATCCCATGCCGGTGACAAATGAAAAGCACCATTTGAGTGTAATTGTTACCAGCGTCGTCTTACTGGCACGTGAAAAACAACATTCAAGCATGCTCATTACCAGTGCCGCCGGACTGGCTCCCGTGCAGGTAGCACGTAAAAAACACCTTTTGAGCATTACCAGAACCGCCTGACTGGCCCTCATGCCAGTGGTACATAAAAGCACCCACTACACTCTCAGAGTGGTTGGCATTAGGAAGGGCTTCCAGCTGTAGAAACATTGCCAGATCAGATTGGAGCCTGGTCCAGCCTTCTGGTTCACCAGTCCTCAGTCAAACCGTCCAACCCATGCCAGCATGAAAAGTAGACATTAAACAGCAATGGTGATGATAAATATAAAAGTTGACAATTTTTTTTTTTATCTTATATTTATTTTGTATACAATGAATACAATATTACATCAGCATTTTATAATGTTTCTTTTTCTGGAAACTCACCACGTACCAGCAGCTGATGGCTTGCAGACTGGCACCGGTCCACGACTTTGAGTAGCACTGCTCTAGAGTATTCAGAGTCAGAAATGATCAGAAAAGCTAAAGAGAGGAAGGCTGCATGCAAAGACAGAGTCCCACCAGGTTTTGATTCTGTTATTACATGGCCCACCCCACAACTGGAACTGTGGGTTTTGTGTCGATTTGGACTAATTGGCCACCTCAGGATACACAAAGAGTAAAGCTGCTAATCTAGTCATCTTCATGAAGGATGGACATCATTTCACTGAGCCCCAAACCCCAAAAGGGACATCTCCCTATTTAATATCATTGCCTGGCCCTTTGGGTTGCCCTTAGCGGAATCTACTCAAGACAGATCTCTGGTCTCAGAAACCCTGAGAAAAAAATTGATAGGTGATGCCCTTACACTTAAGAAAAAAAACAAAAAAACACTGAACGTGGAGTGAAATAGAATCCTTATCACAACAGTTTTTTTTTTTTGTACACAAGGAAGTCAAGGGATGTAACTTGGTATGCAAAAAACAGCATTTTATCTGGGACAATAACAAATCTGCAAGTTCACTGCCTTTGATATTATTAATAAAAAAACTGTTTCTCAAATTTTAAGAGTGAAAAAAATTCAAATAATAAAGATTTCATCAATTCACTGAGGCCTTCACATGAAAATCTTCAAAACAATGAATTCCAAGTTGTGTGTTTATGTGAGTAAAAACAGAAAAACTGCAACATTATGAAAACCAGAGAGAGACTGACAATATACATTTGTTTTTTCTCAAGATGTATATTATTATATTTATGTATCCTCCACACAGAAGAAATCAGATTTGTCATGTTTTAATTAATTTGTAAATAGAATGTTCTGAGAAATCAGTTTTATTTTTTCTTTGTAACCTAATGCAGTCTATCACCATTTCTCAAACATATTTTCTCCATTTTGAACCACATTCCATAAATTTCTTACATTCCTATAATTTCATTTTCTTGTATCTTGGGAGGGTCATTATGCCAATAATAAACACATTCACTGGTTCTATTCCACTTCTTTATTTTTATTAATCAACTGGTTAAATATTTAACCAATTAACTCATTGATTGTTTGGTTAATCATTCATCAATCGATCAGTCCTCTAAGTTTGTCAAAGTCCTGTGGCTCCATTCGCAATGGCATCAATGATTCGTCCTCTCAACACCAGCTCTGCTGTCATGAGTAGCAATGAAAGGACTTTGACAAATCTAGCTAACTGATTAGCTGACTGAACAATTAATCAAACATTTCATTAGTTAAACGAGTAACCAACCAACCAACAAATAAAAGAAGTGAAATAAAACCAGTGTCAGCATGTCTATCGTTGGCATTATGATCTTCCCAAAATACAAAAAAGAAATGTTTCAACACACGAATTCACAATAAGAATCTTGCAAGCTAAACACAAAAAACTTCATTTTGTATATTTCTCTAAAACTTTTTTTTAAATAATATTCTGTTTTGTAAAAATAGTGAAGTAAATTTATAACCCTTCAGTTGTTCTCCCCAGTTGCCTTCAGAAACGTCCTTCAAATATACTATAGTCTTTATTTTCTTCTCTCTTTCTCTACAACTCTTATATCTTTGTAAATGTCCATATAAAAACTTTTTCATTGCTATTCATTTCATCACTTATTTACGTGCATTCATCAATAATTTTTATATTGCTTTGTTTGTTTGATAACCTATTTCATGTTTTTTTTTTGTTTTTTTAATTAATTTAGCTTCCGTTTGTCCAATGTTAGAATTAAAAAATGATAATAATAATAATATTTAGCTTAAATATACGTCTGTCCTCGTTTATCTTGGAGATTTGGTTCCAAAACAAACAATGATAAATGAATCCTCTCCATGTATTTGGTAAATGGAGCAATTGTTAGATTCATTAGTGCTAAACTCGTGGCTCACAATGGCCCACAGCGGCAAAGCATCTACATTGTCTATGAAAATCAGGTGCCTCTTCATATTTTTTCTGTTTACTGGTTCCATGTTGATGAGACCGAATATGTAAATCTCAAAGTATGATCGCATAAACACAAGCGATAATCAGTCCATTGTGAGTAGCATAGCATTGTGGGTAATTGCTGGAGCATGGTCTTGCAATTTTGCTGTATGAACAGTGTTATCACAGATCAATCCATCATCATCATCGTTTAACGTCCGCTTTCCATGCTAGCATGGGCTGGACGATTTGACTGAGGACTGGTGAAACCAGATGGCAACACCAGGCTGCCCTTCCTAACGCCAACCACTCAGAGAGTGTAGTGGGTGCTTTTACATGCCACCTGCACGAAGGCCAGTCAGGAGGTACTGGCAATGGCCACGCTCAAAATGATGTATTTTATGTGCCACCTGCACAAGAGCCAGTCCAGGGGCACTGGCAACGATCTCGCTCGAAAGTCCTTACACATGCCACGGGCACAAGTGCCAGAAAGGCGATGCTGGGCACAGGTGCCATCACAATTTTGATTTCGCTTGCCCCAATAAGTCTTCGCAAGCTGAGTTTCGTGTCCAATGAGGGAGATGACGTTGGCATGGGTGCCAGTTGTCGATTTTAGTTCGATTTCACTTGCCTCAACAGGTCTTCGCAAGTGGAGTTTAGTGTCCAATTTAACTCGATTTCGATTTCACTTGCCTCATCCATGATAAATGAAACATGGTTCACAGTTGTTATGTAGTGTTATCAGTGATGAAAGAATCAGTGATAAACGAGGCTATATGTATTTTGTATACATCAATAAGCAAAATTATTTTCTACACACCAGTCAACAAAACTTTAACATTCAAATATAACATTTTATTTTTTTTACATTTTTTTAAAAACAGTAATGAAATATGTAAATCCATTTAATTAATAATAATTATACAAGAAATAGTCTATAAAATGTGTTTAAGTGAGATATTTATAATTAAAATGTTATTTTTTCTATATCAATGTTTGCCTTCCGAAACCAAATTGGAACTGAGGTTATTTCTATATATGGTCAACTGTAACAAAATAAAAAAATATATTCGGTAATCTTCGTGTGTTGATTTATATTATTTCGTTCATTGTTCATGATTGTTGCTATGTTTTGTAACTAACCGCAGTAGGAAATGATTTTCTTTTAATAGAAGGGAGCGGGTGGGGCTGTGCTGTAAGAAATATACTTCTTAACCACACGATTAGGACACCTTAGGCAAGTGTCTTCTACTCCAGCCACAGGCCAACCAAAGTCTTGTGAGAGGGTTTGATAGATGGAAACTGAAAGAAGCCCGTTGTATTTACATATATAGGTGCCTTGTGTGTTTCTCTCCCTGCCTTGACATCATATGATAGTTGTGTCACTGTCATACAAGCAGTGTCATTTGTCTTCAGCATGTCTGGTCAAGAGGAAGTATTAGCTTATTTGGAAACAGGTGAGAGTTGGTGATAAGAAGGGCACCCAGCTGTAGAAAATTTGCCTCAATGAATTCCATCCGACCCGTGCAGACATGGGAAAGTGCATGTTAATGATGATAATGGTGAAATAGGGAAAGTTAAATGAAATAGTGATAGAAAAACCAAACTGAGAGCGAAATAAAATAGAAAAGTAAAACAATGTGAAATCAGGAAGAAAATTACTCCAAACACAAAAAATAATTAAGTATAAAATTTATTGCTGTTAAAATATATATTTACATTTTATTATGAAAAATTGGCATAGAAAAGGACAGTGCCCAATATTTGATTTTTGTTATGTCTGTGTACAGATATGTACATGCGTAGAATAAAATATTTTGTACAAAATATACAGTTGTTATATGTCTATATTAGTGAAATGATTTAACATTAGAAGTTTGGAAATCTATTAACCATATGTTTCTTTTTTTTTGTCAAATAGAGAGGTGTGCGTAGAAAATTTATGGCTAACAGCCTGGGAAACATTTATATACATTTGTTGTAATCGTAAAGAATTACCAATAAGATTTACAGAGAAAATAAGAATTTAGATAAACAAGATGTTAAATGCAATATTGATTGCTAACATATGCAAAGGGTCATAAATTTGGAGGGAGGGGATCAAACCATTGATTCTTTTATTTGGCAAAGTTTTTATTTTATCAATGATGAAAGGATACAAGGCAAAAATAAAGCAAGGTTGTTTCTTGTCTTCTGTGAAAACCATGATTGGCTACATGGAAATATTACGTTAATTGGAAAAAAGGTGATGGTTGATGAGAGGAAGAACACCCAGCTGTAGAAAATGACCCTCAACAAATCTTCTTTACCCCATGTGTGCACAGAAAATAGACAGTAAAAGTTGGTGTGAATATAGATTGTCACAATTATATACCACAATGCTTTATCACTTGTGCCAATCCACTACATTTGAGCTGTCAAACATAATATTATATTATACAATCTCTGGTGGAGCAATGAATATAAATGTTAAGATATTTTAATCAGTGAAAGAAATATATTTTTTATGTGGAGTGTGTTTGTGTGTACAGATAAATGCAGGTGTGTGATTGTCCGTTGTCTGAGAAGAGAGAAAAATGTGAAAGATTCAGTGGACGGGAACAAACTGTCTTTTTTTTCTATACAGAAGTAAAAACTTTGCCCACTCCATTGAGGAGTCTTGTGAGTGCTTGATGACCTCACGAGTGCTGGTGCCACAAAAATAAAAGGTACCCATATACTCTGTAAAGTGATTGACATTAGGAAGAGCATCCAGCTGTAGAAACTATAACTGAAGTTGACTCTAGAGCACAGGGCAGCCCTCTGGATTGTTGGTTCCCATCGAACTACTCAACCCATGACACTAGCTTAATGACTTAGTTGTCATTCAGCTAGTGTTAGGAACATAAATTGTGACTAAGGTTTGGTGGAAGATTTTAATTCAAAACTTATGAAAACAAAGCATTTGTACTCAGAGCCGGTTTCAGCCAGGTTGGTATTGAAGGGGTTAAATATTAATTGCATCCAAAACTGCACAACCTGAGTTTGGGAAAAAGGACTCAAGAAATTCACTTCATTTCCAAAATGCCAAATATAGTAATATGTTTTGTCAATTGTATAGAATGCTCCTTCTCTCTCTCTCTCTCTCTCAAATGCTTTATATCTATATACATACACAGACAGTGTGTGTTTAATATTTCTGGCAAGGGCACAATATTTAATTTTGCAACCATAATATATTACCAAGTATATTAAAAGGTTTACAAGTCAATATTGCATCTTAGCTTGTGTTAGCAGTGCAGTGTACTTACTTTAAAGTTTATCTCTTTGGATTTCCTTCAGAATTTAGAGTAAACAATGCAACTGAAGATAAGAAAAAATGGGTAACAGGTGTATATGTAGGTTTCAAAAGTTCTTGCGCTTTCATGATGGGTTGGATATGGTGCTGATGAAAGTGCAATAACTCTTGAAATATGCATATACACCCATTGCTGAGTTTTTATGTCTTCCACCGCATTATTTACCTGGACATATTCATTTACAAAACATTGTAACATGCAGTGCTAGCTCTGAATTCAATGGGAAACCTATAGAGACAAACAACAAAAGTGTATATGTGTATGTATGTGTGTGTATATATATATATACACATATATATATATATATATATATATATATATATATATATATATATATATATATGTATATATATATATATACACACACAATTTATCTTAGATATTTATGGATCAATTTAGAACCTATTTCTGTCCTAAACAAAATCCATTTTGTTTTGGGTTTTTTTAAATTACAAAAATTATAAAATTTCTAGAAGTCTAGGGTGAACAAATTTCATTCTATTTGTAGTTGTTATAAGCCATAACTAAAATGTTACAAACTGAAAAACAATCATTTTACATTGATAAAAAAGAATAAAAATATATTCTTAAAACTAAAAATTAAAAACACAAATTAGAGCTAAAATGTTTGAATGTTCATCAATATTAGTGATCCATTTCTAAAACATTTTCATTTGATATGATTATCCAGTTCTCTTCATATTTCTCTCATCTATAATAGCTGAATACTTAAAATATTTTGCAATTATTCAGGCATATTAATAAAATATGATGTGGTTAGGACCATTTTAAATTTGGAAAACTGTGTTCTGTCTGTAGCAAAAATTGATTCAGCACCAACGCTATGCTTTATGTTTGACTCAAGGATATATCATGGTGGCACTACAAAAGTTTCCATGGCAACAGAAACTCTTCCCTTATGAGTCAGGTCAGTACATGTCTTAAGTCTGATAGTGATGACCCACTGTACAGCATTCGGATAATTAAATCTGTAATCATACAGGGTTCTTTGCCTCTACAATTCTTTACTCATTTAACTAAATAAGTTCCCCAACATCAAACTATAAGCCATGATAAATATCAATGATGTCTCCAATAAGGAAGTCTCACAGTAAAAGCATAAAACCATGGACAGTCAAACTCCTATGCGGTTCTTTACCTCCAGAAATCATATTCCCATGAATAATCAACTTCTCATAAAGCTGCTAGACCAATGGTTCTCAACTGGAGTCCATATCACCTTGGATGGAGGTCCATATGATTCTTGGGAGGTCCTTATCACCTTTGGGGATCCATATGATCCTTGGGGATCCATATGATCCTTGGAGGTCCATATGACCTTGGGGAGGGTTCATATGATCCTTGGGGGAGTCCATATGACTTTTGGAGATCCATATGATCCTTGGAGTCTGTATAAGATTTTGTTGCTAAAATTTATGAGAAATAAATTGGTTCTATTTGTACCATACACGAAATATTTTAACACTATTTTTTTTATATATAGAATCCCTAATAATATTTAATAATAAATATAGGATTTTTTTAAAACATTGAATTGGTATGAGGATTTAACTGAACCAAATAAGAATCAAAGGAGTGTCCACAGGTTAAAGACGGTTGAGAACTGCTGTGCTTGACTCTCAGAGTGGATCATGAAACACAGCTAATACATCAAACCTGCAACTCTACCACTTGAAGGTTGTAAGCACGAAAGAAGATTTTAATGATGCCCTCAATAAACAATAGAATTGCAGTCAGCCTGAGGAAACAAAAGCTAAAGATTTTTAATCTCATTCAACCCGGAATTTGTGTTCTCTGTAGCTCTTCAGAAAATGAAACTTCAAAAATTTGTGGCATCAACAAAATCAAATTCTTTGAAAGAATTCCTCAATAACTTTTGTGTAGAGTTCATGTTTACAGTCCAAAGTCACTGTCACCTGTCTTCTGGTGAAAGTTTAATAAACATGGACTCAACTAAGAAATATTGTGTAATTCTTCAGCTCAATGTTAAATTGTTTTCATTACAACTTGTAATAAACAATAGAATACCTCTGTCCCTACACGAGTGCTTTTGTAACACACACACACACACACGCGGAGTGTGTGTAAAAATAGGTGGTTCAATGTATGGATGGAAATCTAGGGTGGTACAAAATGAGGCGGGGCATTCAGAGTTACTAATCCATGTAATAAGTAGTTTTCGGAGTTGGGATATTTATGGAAGAGAGGGATTATGAAGTTCTTATGGGTAAGACTCACTTATCCGAGGAGGATATCATTATTATATATGGCTGGACTTTCATTAAAAGTGGAGAGATAGTCAAACGATGGAGTACCAGCCCACGTCTTCCGGCGTTCAACTGAAAGAGAGAAAAAAAAAAAAGAAAGGTAAATAAAAAAAAATTTAAGAATTGACATTCACATTCCAAAATATGTTTTTGCTTGTAATATCATATAAACAAATGAGCAACAGAGTAATAACATCAACAACAGTAGTTAGAAAGCCATGTAGAGAATGACCTAGGCTTCAACCAAGTCTGCAACACAGTTTCAATTCTCAACTGAAGCTAGTTCACTTCTATGTCTAAATTAATGTGCACACACACACACACACACACACACACACATAGAGTCAGCTAAGAATCCATAAGTCTAGCCACCGTACTTTTCATACCAGTCCTTCTCACAAGTGCTGTCTTAGGTTATTCACCAACTCATATACAAAAACCAAATCGCTAAAATTAGCAGCAATGGGTCTATAATACTGTATCATATAACTTTTTAAAGGACTCTCTTCAGATTTTCAATAGAAATTAGAGCCAGCACTGAAAGTTACTTTGTTTCATATATAAATACATATACCTCGTTTACTCTTTTACTTGTTTCAGTCATTTGACTGTGACCATGCTGGAGCACCGCCTTTAGTTGAGCAAATTGACCCCAGGACTTATTCTTTGTAAGCCTAGTACTTATTCTATCGGACTCTCTTTTTGCCGAACCGCTAGGTTACAGGGACATAAACACACCAGCATCAGTTGTCAAGTGATGTTAGGGGGACAAACACAGACACACAAACACATACACATATACATATATACGACGGGCTTCTTTCAATTTCTGTTTACCAAATCCACTCACAAGGCTTTGGTCGGCTCAAGGCTATAGTAGAAAAACTTGCCCAAGATGCCACGCAGTGGGAGTGAACCCAGAACCATATGGTTGGTAAGCAAGCTACTTAGCACACAGCCACTCCTGCACCTATGTAAACAATGTGACCAAAGATTGCAAAATGAGTAATACATGTATATGCATATTTCAGGCCCTGTTGCTCCTTCTTCGACATCACATCTAACCCATTAACCATTAATGAACACATTGATTAATTAGCCACCAAATGGAGCAGTGTAACACAATTGGATATACAAATTTTGCAGGGAAAGCGGATGTTAAACGATGAAATTTTAAATATTTAACACATTTCTAGCAACTGGTACATACATATTAATTGATGGTAAGGAGACTATATTTCATTTAGCAACCATAATATACTGCTAAGTATATCAAAGGCTTTATAAGTCAACACTGTGTCCTACCTGTGTTAGCAGTGCAATTAAATCACACAGCTAACACAGGTAGGACACAGTGTTGACTTATGAGCCTTTAATATACTTGGTGTATTATGGCTGAATAATAAGATATGGTGTCCTTACCATCAATTAATGTGTGTAACATAAATATTAATACACACAGACACATGCATACAAATACTGTGTGTGTATATGTGTATATATGTTGGGTGGGGGACACGTCTAGCTGTAGAAACCATGCTGAAGCAGATTGGAACCTGGTGCAGCTCTCCGGCTTCCCAGCTCTGGTCAAACCATCCAACCCATGCCAGCATAGAAAAAGGACATTAAATGATGATGATGATATATAACAAGCTCAAATATTCAAATGCAGACTCTCAAATAAATTGATATTGATTAGTGTCACCTCAAAGAAATATATTAATAAAATACTCAGTCAATGTATGTAAAAACATTCAAAAAGAAATGTTAGTTTAAGATAGATGGGGGGGGGGGCAGATAGA
>NC_068987.1:87631982-87634151 GCF_001194135.2 Octopus bimaculoides
TTAAAAAAAATGGGGAAAAAAAAAAAAAAAAAACGGAACCATCAAACAGCAGGATTTTGAGAAACTGGAATAAAACTAGTATTAATGATAAGACAAACAAAAAAATACATCATGTGCAGTGTGTGATATAAGGATGTTTCATGCAGCAACACCAACTGGAAACTATGCAGACACAATCTGAAACCTTTTCTGAAGAATGAAATCATTTGAAGATAAATGAAAAACTACAAGTTTTGGATGTTGATGCAAACAGCTGCTCTGTGTGACGAGATCTCATTTGAAGCAAACGTTGTATAAAAAAGCAGATGGCTACAAGTTTCTCTATGAACTTATCTGAGAGGTCATTGGAAATTTTTAATTTATATTTTTTTTTTAACAAATATCTTAGCTAGCATCCACTTTACTATTAAAATTTCATGTAGCAGGTGTCCAGAGTAATTGTAGCTAATCGTTCTTCTAAATTAATAGACCACTCACTGTTCATTCATGGAAAGCAGAGAACTTATCCCTTCTAGTCACAGAATTCTAGCAGTGATACTGAAACAATAGTTTGCTGATGAGGTCTAATAATAGAAAAACATGTCCACTGCCGTCACCAATAAAACTAAAGATCAGGATCACTACTCAGTGCATTCCATATTTAATTTTTATTAATTCAAATTTCAGAGTTGTCTCCCTTGATTTTTTTTTTTTTACCTTATTACATCAAATATGCTAGTGTTCACTTTATTGTTAGCAAGTGACAGATAATTTTCCCCAGTGATTTTATTTCAGTTGCTACCTAAGTCACTCGGTGTTAAGTATCCATAAATTAATAATGCTTAATTAATCCATGAATTAATAATGCTTAACCACTCTATATACACCACACTAGTCACACTCAATTTACTATATGTTGTACTAGTCTCATCATATAAATGTACTATTCACTGCACTAGTCATATTGCATGAATGTATCATATACTGTACTAATTATACTATAAAATGGCAAGCAATCAGAACCATTAGCATGTCAGGCAAAATGCTTGCCAGCATTTCTTCTGGTTCTTTATGTTCTGAGTTCAAATCCCACAAATGTCAACTTAGTTTTTCATCTCTGCAGGACCAATAAAGTATAGTGACAGTCAAGTATTAGGATCAATGTAATCAACTTGTCCCTTCCCTTCAATATTACTGGCCTTGAACTCGGCAACGAGCCAATGTACTGTTCAGAAGGACTGTTGTGATCTCAGTCACCTAGTCACTATGGAAACTGGGCAACCAGCTTTATGAATCCCAAGAAAATTCTTCATAAATCACACATCTGCAGAGCATACAGCACTAGTCACACAATGTAGATGTACTACACATTGTACCAGTCACATTATAGGAATCTTCTACATGCTGTACTCATCACACCTCCAATCCACCCTCTCCACTCACTATTCTTGGGAGTGTCATGGGTTTAGGATCCTCAAACCCCCTTTTCCATCGGATCCTATCAGAAACAACCACCATTTAACTTTCCAGCAGACTTCCCATGCATGTCCAACTGAAACTAGATATTATCCACCCATCTCATTCCTGACCTGTCTCTAGGGCTCTGACTGGTTGGCTTGGCTTGAAGAATCCGTCTTGTGATTCTTTCTTGCAACATTCTAATCACATGTTTGTAGTACCAGGGTTGTGATCTCTAATGTAGAGAGATAATGGCACGATCTAGAGAGACTCCCTGATCTCCAAGCTATGCACCCTGTAAAACAGAGTGAAATAGAAAATATTGAATGAGATATTGTAAAATTGTGCCACATCAGCTTCATTAAGAAGGTTCCAGCTGGATTCCCAAGAGCGACCAACAGAGATATTATACAACCTCACTAAAAATTAATCTAATTGCAGGATTGAGGTCTAACCTTTATTTACCTTCACCAAAGCTCATTTTCAAAATACCCGAGTGACACGTCATAACGCATTGATGCAACTATGAACTACAAATACACTTGTAGGCGTAGGAGTGGCTGTGTGGTAAGTAGTTTGCTTACAAACCACATGATTCCGGGTTCAGTCCCACTGTGTGGCACCTTGGACAAGTGTCTACTACTATAGCCTCAGGCCAACCAAAGCCTTGTGAATGGATTTGGTAAACGGAAACTGACAGAAGCCCATCGCATATATATATATATATATATA
>NC_068987.1:87636405-87637171 GCF_001194135.2 Octopus bimaculoides
TTGGAATGGTGACAATGTTTATAGTGATTAGGGGTGTTTGGAATGGTAAGCATGACAAGTGATACAACTTTATACTAAAACAACAGGAGGGGATTTACTCTAAAATAAAACAGGTTTCATGATGAAGGATGACTGTGCTGATCTAGAATTAAACACTAGAAGTAGGTGGTGGATGGTGGGGGTGCAGGCAGATTACCTTCAAAGAATCTTTTGCCAAAGGACTCGGTAATGTCTTACGTTGAGACATATCTTGTACATCTCATACAATCAAACAGTAGTTGGAATTTGTTTTAGAATCTCTGCAGCAAGACTGTAGAATACTTCTAAATCTACTAAATCTTCGGAATTTCCACAAGAATATTTCGGAGCAATCTCATGTATTAGAGAGACAAATTCTTGGAGATCTGAATATGTAGTCCTGATGGGGATTGGAGTAACATCCATTGTTTTGGTTAAAGACGGGTTGCTGGATTTCAAGGGACACACATCTTTTTGAAAAGGACCTCTTCCCTTAGAATATAGTTGTGGGCTATCTATAAAGGAAGTTCCTTCATATGGCGGGTTTTCAGACTGGGTGTCTAACTTTTTAGAAGCTGCAGTTGGTTGAAGTCCTTTACATACATCCTCATCATATTTAATTTTAGATTGTTCTTTAAACAGATCGGTTTTAGAAGAAGTTAGGTGAAGCGCCTCTATAGAAGGTATGATTTCAACTGGGCAAACAGGTCTTTCTGCAACATCTTTTCTGTCTTTAAACAGAGTTTCC
>NC_068987.1:87637909-87644989 GCF_001194135.2 Octopus bimaculoides
ATTTGTTAGAAGATTAAAAAAAAAAAATTTTTCAAAACATGAGAAGAGTGCAGAAATCAAATAAATAAATAGTAATATTTTAGGAATAAATATGTGTAAATAATAACTAAATTTATCATCGATAACAATGGAAAAGCAGACAAAATGAAGACGAAGTTGAAAGTTATACTGTCTAAAATAGGGGGGTGGGGAAACTTGTTATAAGATAATTTGATTACAGAAAGAGGAGGAGGAGCTCCCAGGGGGCAGCCTGTCTTGAATTCCTCTGTTATTGCCTGGAGGATTATGATGAACAAGAGGGGGCTGAGCACCAATCCTTGGTGAACCCCTACTTGTAATCTGAATTCTCCACTGTACTCGTTTGCCCAACCTCACCTTACTGGTAGCGTCCCTGTACAAGGCTTGTACAGCTCTCACCAACCACTCGTCTATCCCTAGTTTCTGCATTGACCACCAGATAAGGGATCGGGGGACCCTGTCAAAAGCTTTCTCCAAGTCAACAAAAGCCAAGTACAGAGGTTTATCTTTGGCTGTGTATTCCTCCTGCAGTTGCCTTACCAGAAATATAGCATCATTGCTGCTGGCTATTCTTCATGGCAGTTGACACTACTAGGTTTGCTAGAATGGAAAAATATAATTGTTTTTGTTACAGACTTCATCATCATCCTTTAATGTCCATTTTCTATGATGGTATGAGTTTGATGGGTCAACAGGCTCCAATGAACCAGAGCCACACCAGAACCCAATATCAACTTTGATATTGAATAATTGGAGCATGAATGAGATGGGATGGAATGATAGTTGGCTTCTGAGAAATGCCAAGAAATCCAAATGGAAGGAACCTCCAGACAGGGAAGACCAAAGAAAACATGGAAAGAAGTGGCAAAGTTTCATCTTAAGATGTTGAATCTTTATGGCTGTTAGGAAGGGCACCCAGCTGTAGGAACCATGGAAAAGCTGACAATGGAGCTCAATGTAGCCTTAAGACTCACTGGAGCCTGTCAAACCATCCAACCTATGTCAGCATGGATGAAAGATTTAATTATCAACAGAAAAATAACATCAGCAACATATCTTAAGAATGAGAACAGTTTACTCCATTAGTCAAATAAAGGGTTGGGTTTGAAATTCCACCAGAACACCTGATGAAGGCTGGAGAGTACACCAGCCGAAATGTTGTGATAACAACAAACAAGAGGAAGACACTTATCTGTCCATTGCAAGGAATGTACAAAATTCCTCATCTCAAAAACATAGAATGGTATGGACAACAAATGTTAAATGATGATGATGAAATCTGTGCAAAAAATAAAATTAAATTAATGCAAAAATACATAAAAAAGCTCACCTGCTGCTGCTTTACTTTTACGGGTGACTTCCATGGCAAGCTCTTGTGTTATGGTTAACAGCTTCTCTCTGTTTTGTCTTTCTTTAGCAACGTATTCATGGAGACCATCTTTCATTTCTTCTGGAGCAGTTTTAGCCCATGAATGAACACTGGAAGAGAAACAAAAAAAAAAACAAAACAAAAAAAACATTATTACCAGTCATATTATTTCAGATAACCAATAAAAATTTATAGAAATTTTTATTCTTTTCTTTTCACTTTCAGAGAAAAATTTTTATTTCAAGTATTATTATTTTGCTAACAAAATTATTATTTCATGAATGTATAATACTTGTCAAAAATACTTTCTGATGAATCAGTAAATTTCAAATGATAAACTACTTCAATAATTAGTTATCAAATGGTATCCATTACAACAATATTTTTTTTTCTTCAAATAATGGGCCTGTCAAAAAAGTACCCATAACATCACCATATAAAAAAAGCATCTGTGACAGAGCCAGATAAAAACCAACCTTGCTGGTGCCACGTAAAAAGCACCCAGTACACTCTGTACAGTGGTTGGCACTAAGAAGGGCATCCAGCTGTAGTAATTCTCCCAAAACAGACAACTGGAGCCTGGTGTAGTGTTCTGGTTTGCCATCTCCTGTCAAACTGTCCAACCCATACCAGCAGGTTAAATAGACGTATGATGATGATGATGATGGACCTTAACTGGTAGTTTACAAGATTCTTGCAGTTCTATTTTTAAGACATGAGGAATTATTTACATTTGATGGATATTTGACCTCATCTTGTTTGTTGTTAATGTTTCGGCTGATATACTTTCCAGCCTTCATCATGTGCCTTGGGAAAATGCCGAACATGAGTTCTCATTCCTAAGGTCTTTTTCAATGTTATTATTATTATTATTATTATTATTATTATTATTATTATTCAGGTCACCACCTAGAATCGAACTCAGAATATTGGGGTTAGTAGTCTGTGCTCTTAACCACTACTACACCATATGCCCACGGACATCATCATCATCATCATTATCATAATAATAATAACATCAAAAAATACCTTAGGAATGAGAACCCAGGTTCGAAATTTCCCCAAGACACCTGATGAAAGCTGGAGGGTACATCAGCTGAAATGTTGTGTTAACAACAAACAAGATGAGGACAAATATCTGTGAAATAAGATTCTTGCAAATAACAACTTCACTGCACGGCTATGAGGTTTGAACCCACAACACAACACCAGCAACTTCTTCCACCAATGCTTTCAGGTCAACTAAATTTCCCCCAAAAGGCAAAACATATGAACCGAGATTGTTGAGAGTTGAAACAAAATACTGCAAAAATCAATCACTGAGTGACTAGAGACACAAATGTGACATCTCTAGCAATCAGCACTGACACCTATAAAGCACATTTTGTAAATTACAATTTAATTTCAAAATACCAAAGTACTTTGAAGAAGAAAAAAATTTAATTAAAAAAAAAAGATCCAATTAAAAGCAATATTCAGAAGACATTTACCTCTGTTCTGCGAGAACTTTCCTAATTCTTTCTGATTTTTCTCTCCGTTTTTTTTTCTCTTCTTCACTTAAATCTTCATCGTCAGAATCTGGCATGTAACGTTCGGGTATCAACACTTTTTCAGGCATCATTAACTGAAATTCATTTACAAAAATAGTAAAACGCTGTGACATTTAAGCAGAAAATGTTTTCTAAGTCATGCAAATAACATTTCACATATCTTCATTATAGACAAAAGAAAACAGACAAAAAAAAAAAAATGTATTATACACAAGAACATCAAGTTAGTAATTATAATAATACAAAATTCGGCTTGCAAAGACCTGTTGGGGCAAGCGAAAGTGAAATCGTGATGGCACCTGTGCCCAGCATCGCCTTTCTGGCACGTGTATAGACTTTCGAGCGAGATCGTTGCCAGTGCCGCTGGAATGGCTCCTGCGCAGGTGGCACGTAAAATACACCATTTTGAGCATGGCCGTTGCCAGTACCGCCTGACTGGCCTTCGTGCCGGTGGCACGTAAAAGCACCCACTACACTCTCAGAGTGGTTGGCGTTAGGAAGGGCATCCAGCTGCAGAAACTCTGCCAGATCAGATTGGAGCCTTGTGTAGCCATCTGGTTCACCAGTCCTCAGTCAAATCGTCCAACCCATGCTAGCATGGAAAGCGGATGTTAAATGATGATGTTGATGATGATGAAGATAATTAAATACCCAAGGATTAATATCATTAGGTTTCCCCTATATTTAACAAGTATTTGCTCATGTGTGCTTAGATCCATCCATCAAGGTAAACGTGGTTGAACATAAAAGCTTCATTACGAAACTGTATGGAAGATATTAGTGGTAAAACATTGTCATTATCATTGTTTAACATCTACTTTTCCATGCTTGAATGGGTCGGATGGAATTCGTTGAGGCAGATTTTCTAAGGCTGGATAATCTTCTTGTCACTAACCCTTCCCTGTTTCCAAGCAAGGTAATAAATCCTCCATGGCCAGAGATATGCTTTTCATGAAAGACAGGAAATGAACAACGCCGCTTGTGTGACAATGATACTCGTTTATAACCATTATGAGATGTCAAAACAAAGGTATGCACACACACACACACACACAGGTGTGTGTACACACATGATGTGCCTCTTTCAGTTTCCATCAATCAAATCTATTCATAAGGATTTGGCTGGCCCATAAGTGCAGGAATAAAATTTGATTTGGCAGGTGAAAACCCAGGTGCAAAATATTTTTTTTACAAACAAGGATAATTTTTTACAATCTTAATGCAAAAACAAATACAGGTATAATAATAATAATAATAATAATAATAATAATAATTATTATTATTATTATATTTGTAGATCAATCAAACCAGATAAATCAATAATGGAAAACTAGTGTTTCAAATCAGTTCAAAAATGTTTCTATGCTCATTCGTTTTGACAATGAAGTCTTTCAGGAGAATTTTCAAAGCATTTTCTTTGTCCCCGCCCCCAAATTTTAGGGGCTGCACTCACACTCCCTGCACCTGAGACGATGATAGAAGAAGACACTTGCTGAAAGTGCCACATTGTAGAACTGAAACCAGAGATTCCATGACTGGGAAATAAGCTTCTCAACCGCCCAGCCTCACTTGTATCTAGTTCTCTTCATTAAAAAATCAAAAACAAAAAAAGAATAACCACAATCATAATGAGAAACCTACTTCTCTGTCAATAGTCAGTTCATCAAATTTATCAAGAGTTGAACTCTGTATAATATCAGGCATGTTGTACATCTGCAAAAATAAAAAAAATATTAAAAAAAAGAAAAAGATGTGAATACATTTGTACATGTAATAATTAATTTATTTGAAGAACTGGTGAAGGCATAATATTGATCTCTATGAATAAGGGCACAAATTTGTAGGGAGACAAGGTAGTGAATCGTAGTAACCCTGGCAAGATAAAACTTTCAAAGACACAAACTAAATACCACAAAATATTTCACCAGTTCACCAGGTGAATTTTGGGGGAGGGGGTCAGTCTGTTACATCTACCCCAGTGCATAACTGGTACTTAATTTATCAACCCTGAATGGATGAAAGGCAGAGCTGACCTCAGCAGAATTTGAACTCAGAACGTAAAGACAGACAAAATCCCACTAAGCATTTCACCTGGCGTGCTAATGTTCCTTATTTCTTTACTGCCCACAAGGGGCTACACACAGAGGGGACAAACAAGGAGAGACAAAGTGATTAAGTCAATTGCATCGACCCCAGTGCATAACTGGTACTTAATTTACTGCCCCCGAAAGGATGAAAGGCAAAGTCGACCTTGGCGGAATTTGAACTCAGAACGTAAAGACAGACAAAATCCCGCTAAGCATTTCACCCGGCGTGCTAACATTTCTGCCAACTCGCTGCCTTGATGGCTACTCTTTCTGCCGCCAATCAACTGCTCTGTATTTTTATGATTACAAATGCAATCAGAATCGTTAAGATCTTTAGTGTGAACCGGACATGTATTCCTAATCACCACCATTTAATTTCCATCTTCCATGCTGGCATGGGTTGGCCGATTCAACAGAAGATGGAAAGCCAGAGGAGTGCATCAACCTCCAATGTCTTCTTTGGTATGATTTCTATGCTAGATACTCCTCCTAGCACCAACCATTTTGCAGAATGGAATGGGTACTTTTATCTGTGGTTCCAAGATGCCCACCTCAACTGAAGGAGGAGAAGAACTTAGGAAAATGGTTTTATGCCAGGTGATAATAGGGAGATAGGAACAGGTGTCTTGTTGTAGGGGAGTTACATGGCCACCCCAGTTGGAAATGTAAGATGGTGGTGAAGAAGAAGTGTCAGGGCATACCATCTAGCTACAAAAACTTCCCACCAAAAAGAAAATATTCTAGCAGATTCTAAATTAAGCAAAAGGAAACAAAAACTTCTTCATTGCAATGAAATATCTATCTTATCGTTTTTATTTGTTTGAGCTATTAGACTGTGGCCATGCTGGAGTACTGCCTTGAAAGAGTTAGTCAAATCAACCTTAGTATGATTGCTGTTTAATTTTTTTTTAAGTCTGGTACTTATTTTATCATTCTCTATTTGTTGAAGTGCTAAGTTAGAGGAACACCAAAAAAACCCCAACACTGTCAAGTGATGCTGGGGGACAAAAACAAACAAAAAAATAAACATAGGTACTGGGGTTGATTTGTTTGATAAAAACCCTTCAAGGTGATGCCCCAGTATGGCCACAGTCCAATGACTGAAACAAATGAAAGATAAACTATGAATCTAAATGACGAAAAGAAACTAAGAACCAACTCACCAGAGAGGAACCAATAATAAGGTCTCCAGCAGCAGAATTAAGGGAAGATTTCTGTTCAAGAGCATGCTCCAGTTTAATTGGTTCGCTACTTGAAATCGTAAGATAACGAGCTCGTCCACGGGGTGACCTTTTAAGTTTGGAGTCAGGTGAAGCTGGAAAAAGGTAAAGAGTCAAAATTAGACAACGAAAGCAAAGAGACGGAATAGGTTTAGTGAAATTATGTCACTAGCAGTTGTTCAATCAGCCACCAACGCAGAGACAGATGCTAAATATATATGAAGCTGGCAACACCAATGATTGCAGCTGCAACAGTTAAGGCAAACACAGATTGCATTAGTTGATGTGTCTTTTTTATGGAGATGAAAGATGACACCAATTAGAAAGTTGTTTCGATGATGAAGCTACATACGAAATGTGCAGTGTGGACAGAGGCATTAAAAGCAGAGCAAAAAAAAAAAATGAAAGTAAAGGTAGAAAGCATCACACTGAAATATCAAGTTTCTAGCAACTGAGCAACAATAATAATAAAAATAATAATGATAATAATGATACAAATAATGTTGTGCATGAAGGAAATGAACTAAAAATAACGACCTGCATCACGTGGGGATGGAAAAAGAAAAGATGAAAGACCCCAGAAGAAAAGCCAGGGAAAACAAAACTACTCACATGGTGGTTTATCATTATAGAGTCGGTTCATCTGAATGTTAAGGGAATAAAATAAAATAACTAGGTATATATATGGAGATATATGCATATGCAGAGATGTATTTTCTTTCAATGTTTTATACTAGGAACAAGTGGAACTAAATTTGGAATTGCAAGACGAAAATTCTGTTGTTTTATAAATGCCCATGGAACTAATATCAATATATACATGCACGTGTGTGTGT
>NC_068987.1:87644999-87657584 GCF_001194135.2 Octopus bimaculoides
GGGGGGGTGCAAGAGGAGTTATATAAACATCTCCATTAGCTTAGAGTTAAGGCTTCCTTGGAGCCATTAAGATGTCTCTGAGGAAGCTAAGATACAGAAGCACTCAGCTCTGAGTGCACATCCTCTTATAGCAAAAACAACTGTAAGCTAATGAAGTTGATTATCTGACACCTGTTCCTTTGTTATTCATTAATTAATACTACACTCTGTACTCACCTAATGCTCTACTTTAAAGCATAAATATACTGAGTTTTAACAACTGGTTATTACTGCCATCATCATCATCATCAATTATTGTCTATTGTCCATGCTGGCATGGGTTGGACAGTTTGACCAGAGCTGGCAAGCTGGGGAGCTGGACCAGACTGCAGTGTGATTTGGCATGGTTTCTACAGCTGGATGTCCTTCCTAATGCCAACTACTTTACAGAGTGTGCTGGGTACTTTTTACATGGCACCATACAGGTACTTTTACATGATTATACTAAGGTGAACTCTCCATCTCTCCTTCTATACACACACACACACCTCAAATGAATGCATGTCTACATGTAGAGGCAACTGAAACGCGTGTACACATATATGTGGAAAATTTGGAAAAGAAAGACTTATTCTGACTGTGTTATGTAAGGTTTGTATCAAAGAGACAGGAAAGCTCAATGTTATTAATATTTATTAGACTGCATCTAAATTCAACAACTTTGAATCGACAGAGTAACAATTAGGAGTAAATGTTATAACTCAAAGCAACAGCACGTTTTGATTTAGACAAATATCAACATTAAAACAATATCTTTTAGTTATTAATTACACAATGTCATTAAGCAACTTTTTAAAAGTTTTGGCATTGTATGAATGAAGATAATAACATGTTGCTCAATCAAATATTAATTAACAAATACAAAATATAGACAAGCATATCTATTTTAGCAGAAGCAACAACAAACACTAAAATGAGCATAGTGTAGTAGCTGGACATACGTAACATAACATAGAGCTTATGAATTCATTCTATGGAAGAATTAGAACAAACAGAAAGAACATAATCCTTCGTTTGTCAGAGCCTAATTTTCACTCTAAAAAAACTAGCAAATATTTTAACCCTTTCGTTACCAACCTGGCTGAAACCAGCTCTGGCTGAAACCAGCTCTGGCTCTGTAGTACAAATGTCTTGTTTTCATAAGTTTTGAATCAAAATCTTCCACCAAACCTTAGTCACAATTTATGTTCCTAACACTAGCTGAATGATAACTAAGTTATTTTACTAAATTCTTTGTTATATTTAAAATAATTGAAAGAAACACAGAGCATCTAAAAAAAAATACAGTAACAAAAGGGTTAAAGTCTAATATATTCTTATAGAAAATGTATTACACAACTAAAGTTTTGCTAATCATATCAGAAAGAAATGGAGAGCAAGTTTATTTTTTTTCTTCTGTTTATGGAATTAATTTAAAATAATCTTTCTTCATCTAAATAATATAAAATAATATTGAAATCATTTAACACCCATTTTCTATACAGGAATGGATCAAACAGTTTGACAGGACCGAGTGAGTTGCAAGGCTGCAGCAAGCTCCAATGTCAGCTTCGACATAGTTTCTAAGGCTGGATGTCTTTCCTAACACCAACCATGTTACAATGTGTAATGGGTGCTTTTTTCATGCCACCCATACTAGTGAGGTCACCAAGTGACTTGCAAGACAGGAAAAGAAGAGGAAAAAGCCCCACCCCCGAATTAAATGAGGTGAGGAGTATTTGAGGGGTGGAGGGGCTTAATGCCAGGTGTTGAAGGCTAAAGTATGACAGAAGCTACAAGCACAGGTCTCTTGTTATAGGGAAGATATATGGCCACCCCAACATTACATAAAACTTGATGGGAGTAGCTGGAAGAGGAATAAAAAATGGTAGTGGTGGGAGTGCCAGAGCAAACTGCCAAGGTTCATGAAGGTGAGCATGAGGGAGAATATGGACAGTGGATTGGAGAGTGGGGTGTAGTTTCAATTAAAAAACTATCAGAAGAGTTATTCCGCAGCCATTTCTGTGGATCACTTAATGGTTTTTGGTATTTTTCATAAAATAAAGACAAATCATTTATAAAGTATAGAACCGCTCATTACATTAAAAAAAAAAAAAAAAAAAAAAATCCTGTAAAACCAGGCATTAGCTCAACAGATGGATTGATCACCAACCGGATTAAGATTATTAAACCAACCTTATGTCATTTTTCTGATCACAAAAACATGCTTAGTTTATGAGAGAATTTTCCCAACAGATGCAAATTTATTCTTTAATGATAGTCCCATAAAATAAAACATTTCACACTCACAGCAACAAACAGCCTTAATACATGAACCAACAAAGAATTCCCGACATGATTAGCCAGCCTGCTAGAAATAGCAATCAAATCTGCTTCAAACCAATCCCAACAGTCTTTTAAAAAACAAAAAAATGGACATATTGAATAATGTAGTCTGGGATACATTCGTCATCCTTTAATGTCTGTTTTCCATCCTGGCATGGATTGGATGGTTTGACAGGGTCGAACGAGCTGCAGAGCTGCATCAGGTCCCCAAAGTCAACTTTGTTGTGGTTTCTTTGGCTGGATACCCTCCAGGACACCAACCATTTTACAGTGTGTGAATGGGTGAATTCTGTTCATGGCACCAACACTATGAGATCACCAAGTAACTAGCAAGACAAAATAAAGGGGAAAGGAAAAAAATACCCTTGATTGAGTGAGGGTCTATTAGGGAGAGGATGAGGTGGAGGCTTTATGTCAGCTGTTGAAGGCTAAAGTATGATAGAGGGACAAGCACAGGTGTCTTGCCGTAGAGGCAATACATGGCTACCCCACATTATATAGAGAGGTGAGTGAGAGTATCAGGACAGAAGATGGTGGTGAGAGGGTGCCAGAGCAAACCCTGAAGGAACAAGGGGGTGAGCAGTAGAGAAGGACAGTGGAGGAGAGGGTGGGTAGTTTCAATCATGACATTATTACAAAGTTGCAAGTTATGCCAGACATTGAGAGGCTAAGGTATGAGGGAGTGAGAAGCAGAGTTGTTTTGCTGCAGAGGGGGTACATGGCTACCCTGCATTTTGTGGGGGTGGGGGGAGAGTAGATGGAAGGGAGATAAAGAGGTGAATGTCAGGGTACCAAAGCATACTCTCAAAGTACAAAAGGTGACAGTCATCATCATCATCATCATCATCACAATTGTTTAACGTCTGCTTTCCATGCTGGCATGGGTTGGATGGTTCGACCGGGGTCTGAGAAGCCAGAAGGCTGCACCAGGCTCCAATCTGATCTGGCAAGGTTTCTACAGCTGGATGTCCTTCCTAATGCCAACCACTCCAAGAGTGTAGTGGGTGCTTTTTATGTGCCACCAGCATAAAGGCCAGTCAGGCGGTACTGGCATCGGTCACGCTTGAATGGTGCTTTTTATGTGCCACCAGCATAAAGGCCAGTCAGGCGGTACTGGCATCGGTCACGCTTGAATGGTGCTTTTTATGTGCCACCAGCATGGGAGCTAGTCAGGCGTCACTGGCAACAACCACGCTCAAATGGTGCTTTTTATGTGTCACCTGCACGGGACCAGTCAGACAGCACAAAAAAAAAAAAAAAGATGGGAGAGTCAAAATTGGAGTGTCTAAATACAGGTTAGCTCAATCAAGGTTGACTTAGGACGAAACATTAGTAAAAACCTTAAATAAAAGTTTTTAAACATTGAAAAACTGCTTAATTTATGCTTATGAAATTTTTATATTTACCTTCAATTTCCGAAGAACTGTAGAGGAATCTGATTCCACAAACACACACACACACACACAATTCTTCCTCATTGCATATCAACATTTATTCTCTTATTCTCACCTGGTTTCAAAGGTGTTGAGAAATACTGGCAAACTGATATCAGATTGATATGAAAAACAGATAATTGCAATAAACCACAATTTCAAATAGATCTGCTCCTGAAGCAGCTAATTGTTTTTGTATGTTTTGTTTTGTTTTGTTGTGTTTTTTTTTAACACTAAACGGTATGGAATTGAATTACATTCTTTAATTAGCTGTAAGATAGTTTTAAGCAAGATTAAATATTAATGGTTTTTAGTAGCAATAAAAGACAAAGCAGTTGCATACATCAGTAAGCTGAAAAGCATTTGGTGCTTCCTTCAATCAAATATTAGCAATACAGTCAAACAGAAAGCACCAGAAAATACTAATAATTATCTAACAGGTAAACAGGTAATTTACATCTATTATTATTATCATTATTATTATTATTATTGAAGGCAGCAAGCTGGCAGAAACGTTAGCACGCCAGGCGAACTGCTTAGCAGTATTTCGTCTGTCTTCACGTTCTGAGTTCAAATACTGCTGCGGTTGACTTTGCCTTTCATCCTTTCAAGGTCAATAAATTAAGTACTAGTTGTGTACTGGAGTCGATCTAATCGACTGGCCTCCTCCCCCAAAATTTCGGGCCTTGCGCCAAGAGTAGAAAAGATTATTATTATTGAAGGCGGCGAGATGGCAAAATGCCTAGCAATATTTCACCTGTCACTATGTTCTGAGTTCAAATTCCACCGGGGTCGACTTTACCTTTCATCCTTTTGGGGTTAATTAAATAAGTATCAGTTACATACTGGGATCGATCTAAATCGACTATAGCTCTATTCCTCAAAATTTCAGGCCTTGTGCCTTTCGTAGAAAGGATTATTATTATTATTATTATTATTATTATTTTCATTATTATTGAAAGTGTTGCACAGTATCCAATATTGTGATGCTGCAGGTTGTGGATATTGTGTAGATCAAGGATTTGTGCTGTCTGTCGAGTCACAACAAGGACCTTTATTATTATTGTCATTATTATTGTTATTATTATTAAGGTGGCGAGCTGGCAGAAACGTTAGCACGTCAGGCGAAATGCTTAGCGGTATTTTGTCTGCCGCTGTGTTCTGAGTTCAAATTCCGCCATGGTCGACTTTGCCTTTCATCCTTTCAGGGTCAACAAATTAAGTACCAGTTGCGTATTGGGATCGATGTAATCGATTCATCCCCTCCCCCAAAATTGCTACCCTTGTGGCAAAATTTGAAACTATTATTATTATTATTATTATTATTATTATTATGGGGGTGAGCTGGCAGAATAGTTAGCATGCTGGGAAATATGCTTAGCAGCAATTCATACATCTACATTCTGAGTTCAAATTCCACCAAGGTCAATTTTGCGTTTCATCCTCTTGGGGTCAGTAAATTAACTAACCAGTTGGACACTGGGGTTGATGCAATCAAGTTACCCCCTCCTCCAAACTTGCTGGCCTTGTGTTGAAATTTGAAACCATTATTATTACTTTTAACAACAATGTGGCTGTGGATAATTAATTCAACTGACAAAGAACCAAGATTATGAGGTTTTAGTTTTCTTTTACTAGTTTCCACTCAATGGCTGCAGTCATGCTGGAGCACCTGACAATAACATGACAATGACCCTAGTCTCTATAATATAATAAACACTGCCAGCAGTGAGCAGGTAGAATCGTTAGCACGCCGGGCGAAATGCTTATCGGTATTTTGTCTGCCGTTACGTTCTGAGTTCAAATTCTGCCAAGGTCGACTTTGCCTTTCATCCTTTCAGGGTCGATAAAATAAGTACCAGTTACGCACTGGGATCAATGTAATCGACTTAATCTCTATGTCTGTCCTTGTTTGTCCCCTCTATGTTTAGCCCCCTGTGGGCAATAAAGAAATATAATAAACATTCCTTATGGAGTTTCATCCAACCATAGGTAACAGCTTGAAAAAGTTGATGACGGCTGTGAAAGGGTGACATCTTAATAGTAGCAGGGGATTTTAATGGCTGAGACAAGACACATTAGAATGGAGGACACTTACAGCCATTGGAATGAGAGGAAATAAAGGAAGGGTGGCTGTGTACAGGATGGGAGAGGTAGCAGAAAGAGTCTCTTGCTGGTTATTGAGCAAGAGAAAGGAGTTAAGCTGGAAGCCATGAGGAGATGATGGGTAGGGATTTGGTCACCTCTGCTGACCCACCAACAGGAGGGTGCTACAGCTCAGGGTTAAAATACCTGATGATCACCAGATACCCTCTGATAACATCAGTTCCTCCTGGTCTAAGCTCCTTTCACTTTGCTGAATGGAAAAGGAGCACCTTCTAGGTGCTATCAATAATATATATTAACATCAATACTGTGAGAGGTAATATTTCTCTCTACCTAAACATGGGTGTTCTGTTAGAACAAACTATACTGCAGCAGTTAGCATGAGAGACACTCTCATATTGGTGCAAAATGCACTCTCGTTTTCTCCACTAGTGACATAAACGAGAGTACATTTTGCACCAAAAGCCCCATATGAGAAATATGGTAAATACCATAGTTAAGTTTATTCTAACACGTTTAAGTGGAGATAAATATTACTGCTCATTATCAATAATGTAACTGATTGAAGTGGTGGGGAACGGGGGGAGGTACAGCTATGAAATGATATAAAAAGGACATGGGATTCATCAAGCTTTATAATCCAACTGAATTTACTACTTGTAATACAACTTCAAGGTAACGAGCTGGTGGATTCATTAGCACATTGGACAAAATACTTAGCAACGTTTCTCCTGGCTCTGTGTTCTGAGTTTGAAATCCTGCTCAGGTCGAATTTGCATCTCATCTATTTAGGGTTGATAAAATAAAGTACCAGTCAATTACTGGGAGTCAATGTAGCAGTCTTACCCCCTCCCCTCGAAATTGCTGGCCTTAAAATCCACAACAAACCAGCGTCCCCATTCAGGGAAAATGTTGTGATCTTGGTAACTTATGTGCCATGGAAATCGGATAACCAACCATACGAGTCCTAAGGACTAAGAAAAATATATAAAGGCGGTGCTCCAGCATGGCTGCAGTCAAATGACTGAAACAAGTACAAGAGTACAAAAAACATACAAACTTCAGACAGCCAACTGGTTATGTGTTGCACTCAAATGAGACAGAGCGAAATCATTTTTTTTTTTATGAGTGAGAAAGAGAATTGGGAATATTTAGTTCAGAGAAATGTGGTCCCTAACATATGGACAAACTTCTCTATCTAAGGGAACTCAAACAGATTTTTAAAAATGTAAATCTCACCATCATTATTTGCTCGATGCCATAATTACTATAATTATTAAAAGACTTTCTTTAAGGAGATAATGTTTTTTTTTTAAATATGAAAACCTCAACTGGATTAAATAAACTTTGAGATGAATGTTTAAAGAAAGAATGGCATTCCAAAGCAGGTTTAATTGAAATTTAAATTGCAGCATAGAAAATAAATATGAAGCAGTAACTAAGGTTGCAAGAAACTAAATTGTTCTTAAAAGGTAGATAAAAAGTAAAGGTCTATGTTTAATTTAAATGCAAGGCAATTTTCAGGCAATGATGTGAATCAATACTTATTATGCATACCTGTACCCCAAGGGGTTGGTGTATTAAAATCAGTAGCCTGCATAGTACTGGATGACGTAGACTGAGATACCAAAGACCTACTGATACTAGTGAATGATTTGTTGGCATTTTTTGGCAACAACGTTTCTACAGGGACTTCCTTGTTTGAAGAAGGTGATGGGCCCTCATAAGGCACAAATGGTTTGGGCCCAAGCAAACGCTGAGGTAAGGAAGGTAGAGATGAACGCCTCTGGATATTCTCAGGCTTAGAGGAATTAACAGAAGAATTGGTAGGAACAGCATGGGAGACAGTAGTAGTGGTTTCTACTAAAGGTGTGTCAAAATTATTTGATGGTAATGGAGGTGGATGAGATGAGAGATCATCATTTGAAAGATTGTTATTGGAAACGGAAGTTTCTGGAGGCAAAGATGGTGGTGATAATGATTGGTCTCCAAGAAGAGATAACATTAATGGCTGAGATGTTGGGGGATAGGTTGGTTGTTGCTCACTGGAATTAGATGCAACATGTGAATTTAAAGGTGTTTCATTGGAACTTTGGAGATCAAAGTATTCAGGTGGGAGGTTTTGCTTCCAAAGTTCATCTGAAAAACAAATATTCAAAAAAAAAGAAAAGAACTCTAAAATGAGAGGAATGACTTCAGTTAATCCTTTTTATTTATTTTATTTATTTATTTTCTCTTCAAAGTAGGTTAAGTGAAAACTAAACAGAAGTTTAAGCAACAAATTACACTTGGATACTTACTTCAATGAAAAATTAAACCCCCACCTCTACAACCACCGAATTTTGGTGGCAGTAAGATTATCGGGAATTAATAATAAGATGTAAGGTATTACCAGTAAAATAACTATTTCATGAAATATTTCATTCAGGGTATTTTGTTTTCTTATTTGGTTTGTGAAATTCTTGATGTGAATATGTTGAAACTGATTCTGTTGTCTCTTGAGAAGGCCATTATGCCAACAAACACACACTGGTTCTTTTTCAGTTCTTTCAATATCATTTGTCAATTGGTTCACCATTTAACTAAATAACTGTTTGATTACTGGTTTAATCAATCAATCAGATTTGTCAAAATGCTTTCATCATCATTAGGAAACCTTATCAATGACATGCCCTCTTTACTCTAGATCAGCTTTTGAAACAATAAAAAGACTTTGACAAACTTAGTTGACAGACAAACTGAGAAAGCAAATCAAACAATTGGTTAATTGGTTTAAACAGTTAGCCAATTGAAATTAAATAATAAAGCAGTGAAACAGAACCAGTGTGTGTGCTTAGTAATGGCATAATGACCCACCCAAGATAGAAAATTATGTTACAGTGTAGCTAACATCAGAAGAATTTTATACACTTTCAAGACACACACAAAACAATAAATAGCACATAAATATTGAAAAGCAACTTTTTCCATCAAAAAGTGTTTTTATATACTATTATTTACAGCTTTCTCTGTCCAATTTAGAGTGGTTTACTTCTCAATAAAATAATGGAATAAGATGAGATTGTCCAGGAAACTGTCCTTCTCAGCCAAACTTCTTATTGGTTATATCACATTCTCTGATATTTCCATTTTCAGTTATTAAATAATAATAATTCAGACTATTTTCCAAAGCAATATTTCTAGAATCATATACATTATTTACATTTGATGGATATTTGTCCTCATCTTGTTTGTTGTTAACACATTTCGGCTGATAAATAAATTTTCAAATAAGAATCAGTTAATAAACGATCTTTTATATGAGGAAATTTCTTAAAATATTGGGGAAAGTATAAAGAAAATAAGGCAATGTGATAACTTACTAATTTCGTCTTCCCATTCACCATCGTCACCAGGGTATCCTCTCATTCTATCACTTCCTCCTCCGACACGTTCACGTCTTTGCTCTGCTTGTCTTTTCACATCTCGAACAGTTTGTACCCGGGGTCGTTCCTTCGGTAATAAACCTAGATTAGATCAGAAGAAAATATATTAAATGGGAACTTAGAGAAGAGATAATGCTGCTCTGAATGATTAAGGGACAAACTCTCTAACAAGTCTTACATGGAGTTAGGAATATTCCCTATGAATGTTTCAAATCTATTTAACTGAAAATTCAACATCAAGTCCTTGGATTGTTAAGAAAACTTTTATACAGAACAATATTCCTCTATCTCCATCTGCCATTCCCCTTCCACACAGATTAACTTACCAACCCACTCATCCTGTCTAATCCTCCGTATCACTTCTCTTATATTCACCTTCCTCTAACCTAACCCATTAACTGCCAAATTTTTTTATTCATATTTTTTGTCTTTGCCAGGTGTCTTAGGAGTTAAAATAATAAATAGTATTTCAATTTTCTTCATATGTGAATTATTTTGGAAATTATAAATTTTTCAGGAAGTCCCAAACAGGGATCGCTGAAAAAAAAAAAAGCATATCTATCCTTTTCTATTCAATTGCAATAATAAATATTTCAGTTCTTTTTTGAAACTATAGAATCAAATGCGAATGTGTATGAAATATCAATGAATGATATAGATGGGAAATACAAAAAAAAAAGTTTTCAAAACATAAATTGCAATTTTTGAACTACAACCACCATAATCGTTGTCATCGTTTAATGTCCGTTGCCTTCCATGCTGGCATAAACAATCAAAGGTGTACAATATGGCTCTTGCTACAACAGAGAAATCCTAATTAGATTGTCAGAGCAAATATCAGCATAAACCAGGACTTGCAAATTTCCTCATCATTTTGTAAATTACCTACGTTGGCCCATGAACATGGTTGAATGTTTGTGATTAACAGACCAAGTGCCAAGATAGATCAACTGCTGAGTGCCATGAGACACAGTATCACTTTCAAAAGAGAATTAATATTTATCTTTGGGACTTACCAAAGAATCTTTTGGTATTATCATCTGCTTCTTCAATATTCCAGTTATCCTCTGCTTCAGGTGCATCTGCTTCATCAGCGGTCAATAATCTTGGGTCACTCCCTTCAAACGGTGGCTGTGGAAAAGAAAAGAATATTACAATGTTTCAAATGAAGATGTGTAATCCTTCATTATCAAATTATGGTAAAAGTATTTACACTGAAATCATTGATATTCTGTCGAATCTTAGGATGGTCATTATGTCAATAATAAACACACACTGTTTCTATTTCACTTCTTTATTTGACAATTGGCTAACCATTTAATTAATCAGTTGTTCAAGGGGATTAAGTCGATTACATCGACCCCAATGTGCAACTGGTACTTATTTAATTGACCCCGAAAGGATGAAAAGCAAAGTCAGTGGAATTTGAACTCAGAACGTAACGGCAGACGAAATACCGCTAAGCATTTCACCCGACGGGCTAACGATTCTGCCAGCTCACCGCCTGTATGTGTATTGTTGACATAACGACCCTCCTCCTGAGATACAACAAAATTTTAAAGATTGTTATACATTTCCAATATCCATTAATGTATAAGAACTCAATACTTACCTGTGAGTAAACTTGTCTGATTTGTGTTTCAGCTTGTAAAGGTTCTTCATTGAAGGCGTAGATAGGACTGGGTACTGAGTTACTATCAATATAGCTATTGTTTCCTTCTGATGAAGGAGCTGATTTGGATTGAATATATTCAACAAAACCAGGTCTATCTTCTTGAAACGTGCCATTTCCTTGATCGTTATCTGCTAAGTTGAACTGTACAGCCAAATCAACAGTGATTCTTGTGTCAAGATCCATTTCATAATAAGTCGTCGATTGGTTTGGAATCCTACTTAGTTCTTCTTCTGAGGAAAAGAAACGGGTGCTGAATGTATTAATTTCTATTCAAAGAATTATGGTTGCATTTGTGTAGCCTTTTACTTTTACTTTTTTTTTGCTCTCTCTCTCTCTCTCTCACACACACACACACACACATTCATTTGTATGTTTTTAAATTCAAATTCAGATATTTACATATTACATGGGACCAAGTTGTTCTTTTAAACAAAATTTACCAGTGAAATAGGATTAAAACTTGTTGCCAAATGGGTATAAGTTTTGGCAAATAGAATATTCATAGGTTCTACGTAGAACTGCAAATGCAATGTCTATAGGAAAATGCTTAACCATTGTTGTGTGTGGTTTAATGAGAAAAGGAAGGGCAATGTGCAAGATCTTTATCACAACCTTCACGAGTGGTAAGATAAAGAGAGGACATTATTCTCAAACCAGAAGCCTGACCCAAACGCTTGCAACAGGATAATGGTGGTGATGGTGGTGGTGGTGGTGGTAGTGGTGGTGGTCAATGATAATGACAACAAGGAGGAGGAGTCCATGCTGGTATGGATTCAATAGTTTGACAGGATCTGATGAGCCCAAAGACGGCATCATGCTTCAATTTCTGCTTTGGCACATATGTGTTGGGTACTTGTTATGTGCCATCAGCACTAATAAGATTGCCATGAATGGAAATGGGGGAACATTATACTAGGAGAATAAGGAGTAGAGAGGGGTAAATTATAAGAGAAAGGGCTGGAACAGAATAGGTTTCTTGTTGTAGAGGTGTGATATGATTATTTACATTTTAGAAGAGAGGGTGAGAATTGGAGATGGAAAATGACATAAGTGATGTTGAGGATGTCATTAAATACATCAAAAGTCAGGTGGTGGTGTTACATCAGGCAAGAAATTAAGTGTATGTCCAAAAACAAAAACAAAACAAAATGCTCACTCCAACAACGAACTTCCACAGTTTCCAACAACTAAATTTCACAGATAAAGGTGTTAGTTGATCTGAGACTATGGCAGGCAAAGATGCTTGCCTAAGTGCTGAGCAGTGGAATTGAACTCAAAGCCATGGAAGTGCAAGGCAAATGTTAACCACACAGTCATGCCTATTCAGCAACAGTGCCTCGCAATAAATTTTGTTTATTATTCCAATGATTTGTGTTTATTTTCAAATTTCTGTACCTACACCACCCCTTGCTTATCAACCACATGGTCCTGGGCTCAGTTCCACTGCGTGGCACCTTGGGTAAGTGTTTTCTACTATAGTCTCGGGCCGACCAAAGCCTTGTGAGTGGATTTGGTGGACGGAAACTGAAAGAAGCCCGTCATATATATGTGTGTGTATATATATATATATATATATATATAT
>NC_068987.1:87657810-87668164 GCF_001194135.2 Octopus bimaculoides
AAAAAAAAAAAAAAAAAAAAAAAGAGTAAACATACAAGTTATTTGGCAACCTCACTAGTGCCAGTGCCACATAAAAAGCATCCAGTTCACTCTGTTAAGCGGATGGCGTTAGAGAGGGCATTCCAGCCATAGAAACCATGCTAAAGCAGACATTGGAACTTGTCACAGTCCTCTGGCTTGCCAGATTCTGTCAAACCATCCAATACATGCCAGCATAGAAAACATTCATTAGGATAACGATGAATCTAATTTTAGATATTTGCATGTTTTTATGAATTATAATTCCTCATGAAATTGCACCAAATTTTATTATGTGTTCTACTTACCCACAGATCCTGGAGATTTTAGAGTATTTAAAGCTTCCGATAAACGGGCAGCTTCTTTGTTCAGATTAAGCATTACATCCTGTACACGATGTAAATCTTTTTCCATTTGGTATCGAGTGTTGCTAGGATCTCCAGGCTGGAAACGGAAATTATTGAATGATTATCTTTGCAATAAAGAGATGTAGAATAATATTGGTTTCAAATGTTGGCACAAGGCCAGCAATTACGGGTGTGGAGATAAGTCAATCACATTGACCTCCAGTATGTAACCGGTACTTATTTTATCAACATTGAAAGGATGAAAGGCTAAGTCGACTTCAGCAGAATTTGAACTCAAAATGCAAAGACAGATGAACTGCTGCTAAACATTGTGCCCGGTTTGCTAACAGTTCTGCGTGTTCGCCGAATTAATAGAATAATCTTAAAAGTAATAGGAATATTATTCGTCAACATATGAAACTTCAATCTGTTCTGAAAACAGTAAAAAGAAAAATATCTACCTCAAGCATCCCCGTCAGTCATTTTAATAATAATTTTAATATTTCAACTTTGGTTGTATGATAAAAACTTCCTGATTTTTAAATCACATGAAAACCCTTATTCAAAATTTCATATTAATTTATATTTTTTCAACACGTAAATACTGAACAGTATATATATAAAGGATAAAATCTTTTTAAGAGCATAAAATTTGCCAGCAACCAGCCATGAAGCTTGAACTCACACCCCTCCAATATCCAGTTGGAGCGCTCTACCCTTTAACCCTTTCGTTACCAACCCGGCTGAAACCGTCTCTGGCTCTGAGTACAAATGTCTTGTTTTCAAAAGTTCTAAATTAAAATCTTCCAACAAACCTTAGTCGTTAAACTAAACTGCTGACCGGCGAATTCTTTGGCAATTTTAGAAGTTATAAAGTCATCCAGAAATGCTAGATATCATATAGACTACATCATACGTAAACAAACATAAGTTTGCTTTCGAAGCATTGAAATGTATTGTAGAAGTAGAAAGATAAATTTTTTTCAACACATAAATACTGAACAGTATGTATAAAGGATAAAATCCTTTTAAGAGCCGAAAAACAGATATCTTTCTATTTGTTTTACAATACATTTCAACGCTTCGAAAACAAACTTATGGTTGTTTACATATGATGTAATTTATATTAATTTATGCTCTAAACACCAGCTTAATAATCATTTCTACTATAGGAACAAGGCCTGAAATTTGGGGGAGGGGGATAGACAATTACACAGACCCCAGTACTCAACCGGTACTTGACTTAACCCCGAGAGGATGAAAGGCAAAGTCGATCTCAGCAGAATTTGAACTCAAAACATAAGGCAGATGAAACACCACTAAGCTTTTCACCCAGTGTTCTAATGATTCTGCCAGCTCACCGCCTTACACCAGTTTAATAATGATAACTACTTTACAAAATTAATTATTTTCAAAATTAATGGAAACAACGATAATGTATTTCAAAAGAAACATACAGTTCTATATTTAAGATGTTGTATTCCTCTCGGGGGACTCACAAAGAAAACACGAGTTGTACTATTTAGTTATCACATTTATTATTAACTATAAACAAAGAACGCACTCACCGAATGTTCATTATCAAGACACAAGAATGTTGTCCTTGTGTTAACAACAAACAAGATGAGGACAAATATCCGTCGAATGTAAATAATGTAAAAGAAACATGGTAACATGGATAAAAGAATCAAACTCACCAAAGTCGGTGCACTTCGACTTCGATTCAGGTCACCATGCACTTTTGAGCGCAACAAAGCTATTTCATGCTCCAGTTTACTGCTCTCTGCAGTGAGTTCTTCAAGTCTCTGTAAAAAAACATTTCCTTCTTTGACTAAGCAATACTAAACATTATTTGTTCAACAAACATCACAAGCGGAAATCTAAAAATCTGCTTAAATGAACAACCTGAGAGAAACATCCAAAATCAACCTGAAAATAGTGTTGCTGTTTGGTCAGATTTGTTTTATTAAAAGACGAATATTCAACTGAAACACCTTACACAATCTAAAATTTCAATACCTCAAATATTTTCGGAAATTGTCAGGTATTTACCTTTGATGCTTCTGCTAATTGCTGCATTGCTCGAGAGAGTTCCCGCTTAATGCTATGTTCTTTGTGGCGGAAATGTTCAAGCTGCCGGGGATCGATGGTGTGTTGGTTCTGCTGCTCAATTAAAACACCTCTAAGAGTCGTCTCGAGTGATTCCTGAAGAGAAATTACAACATGAAATTAATAAATAACCAGTAACAAACAGTCCTTTCTACTGGAAGCCCAAGGCCTCAAATTTGGTGGAAGGGATTAAGTCAATTACATCGACCCCAGTGTGTAACTGGTATTTATTTAATCGACCCCGAAAGGATGAAAGGCAAAGTCAACCCCAGCAGAATTTGAACTCTGAATATAGTGGCAGACGAAATACTGTTAAGCATTTCGCCTGGCATGCTAACAGTTCTGTCAATTTATCATCTAGTAACAAACATAATAACAGACATTTCACTGTCGTCAAAATCTGACGTCCACTTTCCCAATCTGGCATCGGTCAGATGGAATTTATTTAGGCAAATTTTCTACAGGTGGATGACCGTATTGTTGCCAACCCTGTTTCCAGGCAAAGTTATATTTCAAATGGTCAGACAGGTTTTTTTCATGGAAGGCTGGGAACAAACAACATCACATATATTCTTTTATTTGTTTCAATCACTTGACTGCAGCCATGCTGGAGCACCGCCTTTAGTCAAAGAAACCAACCCCAGAACTTATTCTTTTGCCAAACCACTAAATTACAGGGACTTAAACACACCAACATCGGTTGTCAAGCAGTGGGGGGGGGGACGAACACAGACATGCAAACATATACATATTTATACACATACACGTTTAGCTTCTTTCAGTTTCCATCCACCAAATCCACTCACAAGGCTTTGGTTGGCCCAATGCTATAATAGAAGACATTTGCCTAAGGTGCCATGCAGTGGGACTGAACCTGAAACCATGTGATTGGGAAGCAAGCTTCTTACAACACAGAAGATGCTCATTTACAACCATCACATGACATCTGGACAAGGGTATACACATATACACACACACCATGTTGTGAACAGGTCATGGTTTCAAAGCAACGAAAATATTTTGACAAATTAAATTTAAATGTTGAAGTGAATCGAATGGTTTTTGTGTGTTTCTTAAATGGCTTATAAACAACACCTTCCAGACTTTAATATCATTTTTTAAATTTTCATTTAAAATATTTTGATATACGACAGTATTACGGAGAAAGTGACTTTACAAGTGCCAAGACTAGTACATAGTGCAAAGCAATTGTTGAAAGAGCAGAAACAATGCAAGGTCGAGAGGCTCCTGAGGATATGAAGACTTCACTAGCACTGATGACCTGATAGAAAATGTACCCAGTGCACACTGTGTAAAGTGCTAGGAAGGGCAGCCTGTCATAGACACCACATGAAAGATTAAATACATAAGAAAGACATAGTCCTGTATCCCACCAGGAGGAGGTGATAACTCCAAATAAGAACTGACACAGACTGGACAACCCATGCCAACAAGGAAAGCAGATGCAAAATCATGATGATGAAGATGCTGACTGTGGTGGTGATGTTACCAAAACTCTCTTTACTCTTTTACTTGTTTCAGTCATCTGACTGCGGCCATGCTGGAGCACCGCCTTTAGTCGAGCAAATCGAGCCCAGGACTTATTCTTTGGAAGCCTAGTACCTATTCTATCGGTCTCTTATGCCGAACCGCTAAGTTACGGGGACGTAAACACACCACCATCGATTGTCAAGCGATGGTGGGGGGACAAGCAGACACACAAGCATACATATATATACATATATACGACAGGCTTCTTTCAGTTTCCGTCTACCAAATCCACTCACAAGGCTTTGGTCAGCCCGAGGCTATTAGTAGAAGACACTTGCCCAAGGTGCCACGCAGTGGGACTGAACCAGGAACCATGTGGTTGGTAAGCAAACCACTTACCACACAGCCACTCTTGCGCCCAAAACGTCAATTTTATCTTTAAAGACTGATGGCCATTTACTGACACAGAAACAAAATACATTTGACAGACAATCATAACTAACTTAGATATTTTATTTGAACAATTTAATTAATGAACTGAAATTTAATACAATTATTATCTTCAACAATTGATTCGATTAAGAAACCACACAAAATCCAGACAAACCTTATCTTCTTTGAGACCCGTCACTGCTAAACTCTTCTCCTGGATTAATTTGTCAAGTACGTACAACCGCTCCATTTTTTCCTGCAAGACAAACCAATAAGCATTTTTTTACTTGTTTCAGTCATGTGACTGTGGCCATGCTGGAGCACAGCATTCAGTCAAACTAATCGAACCCAGGACTTATTCTTTGTAAGCCTACTACTTATTTCATCAGTTGCCTTTGCCGAACCGCCAGGTTACGGGGACATAAACAGACCAACATCGGTTATCAAGCGATGGTGAGGGGACAAACACAGACACAAATACACACGTACATGTATGTGTGTGTGTGTGTATATATATGGGCTTCTTTCAGTTTCCATCTACCAAATCCACTCACAAGGCTTTGGTCGGCCTAAGGCTATAGTAGAAGACACTTGCCCAAGGTGCCATGCAGTGGAACTGAACCCGGAACCATGTACTTCTTACTACACAGCCACACCTGCATATTCCTGTGTATATGTGAAGGCTTAGTGGTTCAGGTATTTGACTCAATCATAAGATCAGGAGTTTGACTACTTGTAGTGTGTTATGTCCTTGAGCAAGACACTTTATTTCACGTTGCTCCAGTCCACTCAGCTGGCAAAAATGAGTTGTACCTGTATTTCAGGGCCAGCCTTGCTTCATTCTGGGCCACACAGACGATCCCTGAGAACTACATTAAGGGTACGTGTGTCTGTGGAGTACTCAGCCACTTGCACATTAATTTGAGTAGGCTGTTCCATTGATTGGATTAACTGAACACTTAACGTCGTAACCAACAAAGTGCCTCTTTGTGAGAATGTGTGGATATGTGTCTGTGTATGAATATGCATATGTGTGTGTGTGTAATTCAATTGACACCAATTGTGACTGACCGTGCAGAGTGGCACCTACATTGCTAGAAATAAGAACTAAAACCATTAGAGCCACAAAGAAGAACATATCTATGCACTGACAGGGGAGATAACCACCCCACAGCAAGCAAGATCTCCCTTGTCAGTGCACAGACATATTCTTCTTTGTGGCTCTAAGGGTTTTTAGCTCTTATTTTTAGCAATGTAGGTGCTACCCTGCACTGTCACTCACAATTTGTGACAACTGAATTTTTCCATCTTGGTGGTTTTATATTACATATAGCTGCCTTCGTTATTTTATCATCATCATCATCATCATATATGTATAATCATTGAAGCAATAATTTATTTCCCTCAATTATTTCCAATGTACTTTAACAGAATTATTTAAACAGTTACACATTATTGTTTATTTATTTATTGAAATTCTTGTGGTTTTATGTAGTTATAGAATGTAGAAATGGACTTTACATAGCATAGAAATTGTTTTTAATGAGAAATGTCAGACTTTAAAATCAGACAACCAAAAAACAGAAAATAATAACAATAATAATAATAATAATGAAGGACAGAGGTGCAATTTAAATTTAAAATACTTATCCATGAAATTGTTTTTCGAAGGAAGATAATTTCTAACCAAATAAAATGTTTGTGAAGTAATTTAAACTGTCATTCAGAAGAACTGGAATTGTTTGATTAAGTCTGATAAATTAACAGCAGACATGCACAGAACACACACACTACAATACAAAAACAATAAGGGTGTTTCTACATTGTTGGTTGATCTGCTAGAAATATCAACCAAATTTTCCTCATATCACATCGTAATACCTTAAACAGTGAAGTTGTTAGTGTGTGTATTTCCAAGGCAGCCCCTAAGTTTATCCAACACCCCTGTTCCCTATACAGGATTACACTACATGACCCCAACAATTTGCATATTTTTTCAAATGTAGAATTTTTTTTTCATTAAAATGCACATGTTAATAATTATGAAATTTGCAATTTGAATACTTCTTCATTTTCGTCACATAACAGGCGTTTTCAGTTTGTGGCTCAACTTCATGAGTAATTTCGATTGTTGAGTATTTTTCTTCAGACCACCAAATTCATCAAAAATAGAAAAAAAATTAAAAAATTTCAAACCTCCAAATCTGCTTCATCTTGGGTCAACTCTTGAACATCTTTCTCGATCTGTTGGAAAATCTGCTCTTCTTGATGTCTGCGAGAGAACTCAATCATATTCTTTGGAGGAATATACTCATCAGGATGGAGAATGTGCTGAAAGATAAACAACTTGCCAATAATAATAATAATAATAATGATGATAATAATAATAATAATAATAATAATAATAATAATAATAATAATCCTTTCTACTAAAGGCACAACTGGTACTTATTTTATCAATTCCAAAAGGATGAAAGGTAAAGTCGACCTTGGTGGAATTTGAACTCAGAATGTAGAAACATGAATAATTTTGCCAGCTCACTGCCTTAATAATAATAATAATAACAAAAGCAGTCAGAGAGCGCAAACCACAGCCTAGGCAACACCAATGTCCTCTCAATGATTAGCCAGAGATGATTTTTAAAATGAGAATATCTGAAATAAAACGTGACTGCTCTCACAAACAAGAATACTAAAAATGAACCCAACCGCTCTCAAAAATTTAGGAAAAAAATCGTGAATTAATCTAGAATCCTTGTTCGGTACTTGATCAATCCCAATGGTAGTCATGGAATGTGAAGGTGGGGGTGCGGGCCGTGTTTGTAATGTAGTGTGTGTCGTCTGCAGTGGGAACAAGGACAGATTTCTCTATGAAGGCCTTTTTTAGTCTATCCACTGATAAAGTGTCTTTACAACTATTAAGGTCTACAGTGAAAAATTTACCCATGTGTGAAAGGAAATGGAAAAGACCTGCATTTGGTGCTGTTAACGGAGGTTCAACAACAGCATTGTGCACAAAAACGTGAGTCCAAACTGAAAGAAGCCCATCGTGTGTGAGTGTGTGTGTGTGTGTGTGTGTGTGTGTGTGTGTGTGTATGTGTGTTTGTCCCCACAACATTGCTTGACAACCAATGTTGGTGTGTTTACGTCCCCATAACTTAGCGGTTCGCAAAAGAGACCAATAGAATAAGTACTAGGGTTAGAAAGATTAGGTCCTGGGATCAACTAAAGGTGGTGCTCCAGCATGGATGCGTCAAATGACTGAAATAAGTAAAAGAATAAAAGAATGATGATGATGATGTGTGTATGTATAAAAACAAATTGTCTCTACAGTAATTGTGTGGGTGTCAGTAAATATATAAATCAAAGAATTTGGTTCTTTAGAAGTGGTTTACAGTTATGAGAATGAAGATTCATTGTAAATATCGAAGGGAACCATACCTTGCGGTACTGTGTAGCTAACATGTAGTTATTTCCACCATATAAACTTCCCATGGTTACCATGTTGTCCACTAAACTCTCAATTGGTTTATACATTTCAAGCTACAAAAGAAAGAGAAAAAAAAATTGCCTTAACAATGAAAACTTGTGTTAAGTTTTTTAATTCTAAGGACAATAAAATAAGAAATTAACAAGCCGTAGATTAAAAAGGAAAGTGAGTGATTCTTTGTGCTATAAGCATAAAGACTGAAATTTAGCAGGAGGGAGCTAGTTGATTTCATTAATCCCCAGTACCTCACTGGTACTTTATATTATCAACCCCAAAAGGATGAAAGACAAAGTTAAACTTGGTGGAATTTGAATTCAGAATGTAAAGCCAGAGGAAATGTTGCAAAGCATGTTGTCTGGTATTGATTTTGTCCCCTTGTTGTTGGCACTCCGTCGCTTACAACGTTGAGGGTTCCAATTGATCCGATCAACAGAACAGCCTGCTCGTGAAATTAACGTGCAAGTGGCTGAGCACTCCGTAGACACGTGTACCCTTAACGTAGTTTTCGGGGAGATTCAGAATGACTCAGAGTGTGACAAGGCTGGCCCTTTGAATTACAGGTACAACAGAAACAAGACGTAAGAGTGAGAGAAAGTTGTGGTGAAAGAGTACAGCAGGGTTCGCCACCATCCCCTGCTGGAGCCTCGCGGAGCTTTAGGTGTTTTCGCTCAATAAACACTCACAACGCCCGGTCTGGGAATCGAAACTGCGATCCTATGACTACGAGTCCGCTGCCGTAACCACTGGGCCATTGCGCCTCCACTTTGTCCCCTTAAGAAAGCCCTAAAGAAAGTAGACAATAAATGTTATGTAATAACTCACTTTGTTTTCGACATCATCGCACTGTTTCTTGAGCTCCATATAATGTCCATGTTTATCTTCAAGATGAAAGTCTAACACTGCATTATGTTCAGCAAGTCTGTGTAAGGATATTGGGATTAAATATTTCCTTTGAAATGGTCGTTAACGCTTTAGCATTCAGATTACTCTTTCAAATGTAAGACTTATTTATTGTATTGGATTAATCATGGATTATCTTGTAGCAATGATGTGGTTACTTACTTTTAGAATGACATTTTAGTGTAGGTATGAATGGCTGGATCTGGCCAGTTTGGACATAAAACAGGTGGAATTTTGAGGCCAAAAATGGCTGATTTAAATGCTAAATGTTTAATGAAGCAGTAATTTGTTTTTCATAAAACAAATAGCAACGAGCACTCAGAGAGCACAAACCTCCGCCAAGGCAACACTGACGTTCTCTCAACGATTAGCCAGAGATGATTTTTAAAATGAGAATATCTGAAATAAACTCGACTGTTCTCACAAATGAGAATACTAAAAATGAACCTGACCGCTCTCAAAAATGAAGTAAAAAAATGGAAAAATAATCCAGGATCCTTGTTTGGTACCAGATCGATCCCAAAATCTAATCAGTTTGTGCCAGCCATGAGGCCACACATCGCTGAAAGTTTCATCCGAATCCATTCAGCAGTTCTTGAGATATCTTGTCTACAGACAAACATACGAACACAACTGAAAAACAATACCTCTGCCTTCGCTAGGGCAGAGGTAATAATAGAACTAAGAAGCTACAAGGGCAAAACTAAGATAATTATTCAGATTCAGTAATAAAATGTATGAAATCTGTCAAAGCTGCAATATTTATTACATTGCTCACAGTCAGAAAAGAAGTTTCTAATGAAACAGTTTAATTACAATCACAGTTTCATAAGTTAATCAACAGTAAGTGTTAGCGTCTGATTCATGAGCAGATGTGCAATGCAGTGACTGAGATTAAACAAACTTAAAAGTAGTTCATATATGTTTGAGAGATATTTGAACCTGTAAAAGACTTTTCACTGCAGTTTGTCTTGGAGAAAAAAAATTCTTCATGACAAGACAACAGTGTTGTCATGGCCAATGCCAGTTCCACCCGAATGGCACTTGTGCCGGTGGTGTGTAAAAAGCACCATTTAAGCATGGTCATTGACAGTGCTGCTTGACTTGCTCCCATGCTGGTGGCACGTAAAAAGTACCATCCAAGTGTGGTCGATGTCAGTATCGCCTGACTGGCCCTCGTGCCAGTGACACGTAAAAAACACCCACTACACTCTCGGAATGGTTGGCGTTAGGAAGAGCACCCAGCTGTAGAAAATTGGAGCCTGGTACAGCCTTCTGGCTTGCAAGCCCTCGGTCAAACTGTCCAGCATGGAAGGTGGACGTTAAATGACGACGATGATGATAATGACAACAATTTTGTCAAAATCTCATCTTTTTGTTTAAATGAGAAATTTTTTTTCTCTCTGACAAACTGAAGTGGAAAGTCTTTAAGGATTCAAATATCTCTCAAACAATATCTGAACTGGTTTTAAGTTTAACAATATCTGATGAAGATCAGAATCAGAGAAAAAGAAATGAAACTAAACAAAAATGCCATCATCACCACCATCATTTAATGTCCATTTTC
>NC_068987.1:87669311-87684431 GCF_001194135.2 Octopus bimaculoides
AGGGAGGGAGAGAAGAGAGAGAGGGAGGGAGAGAAGAGAGAGAGGGAGGGAGAGAAGAGAGAGAGGGAAGAGAAAAGGGAGGGCGAGGAGGGAGGTGAAGGGTGAGGAGGGAGTTGGAAGGACTGCAGCCATGCTGGAGCACCATTTTGAGGAATTTTAGTCAAACAAATCAACCCCAGTACTTATTCTATCAGTCTCATTTGCCAAACCACTAAGTTACAGGAATGTAAACACACCACCCCCAGTTGTCAAGTGGTTGTAGGGAACGCACATACACACACATGCATACAACAGGCTTCTTTCACTTTCCACCAATCAAATCCACTCACAAGGCTTTGGTTGGCCCAAGACTAAAGCAGAAGAAAAACTTGTCCAAAGGACCATGAATGGCAATGAACTCAAAACCATGTGGTTGGAAAGCCAACTTCTTACCACACAGCCATGCCTGGGCCTGTAATCTTATTTTTATTTTCTTTCATTTACTCAATACAAAGAGCTTAAAATTTCTGGTCATAGGTGAGTTTTAGTTGTGTTAATAACACACAGGGAAAAGTGCATTTGTTCAACATTGTTATCTTTGATATGTGAAATAATTGGAATCGTTGTCATTCACGAATGCTTTCAAAGACTGTTCAATGGAAGTTGCACAAATTTAGTATGACATTTTTAAAGTTAGCTTTGGATGGTATCTGGAAACAGAAGCTGACTAAATAATTGGCTATGACACTGCTTTTCTGCTGTGATACCTCTTCTATTGTTATATCTGAGAAAGCAGGTCATATCAATTGCTCATCATCTTAAAAACGGCAAGCATGAACAAGAGTTTGATAAAGTTTCCGATATCTGATTCATACAACATAAACAAAATAGGAAGAAAAAAAAAGTCATGGTTTATTCAATTAGTATTAACAAAATTTAGAAATTCTAAGATTGTGTTTGTGTTTACCCAATTATTGTCAGAGGTATTTCAGTTATGTAAAGGTACTTTTTGATTGATTCTGATAAAATATTCAATACTGAGCAAAATAAACTCTCTCAGTCACCAAACATAATCAAATATTTTCCCAATAAATGGGAAATTTTCATCCAACAGATAGAGGTTAACCTTAGAAAAGTTGAACTAGTGCAAACCAAATACTATTTAGTACATCTTTAATCAAAGAAGTTATGTAAATGAATGCATGTATGAATATACATGTGTGTGTGTGTGTGTGTGTGTGTGTGTGTGTATAAATGTTTGTATATATGAATAGGAGTAGGTGTATGTGTGTGTATAAATGTTTGTGTATATGAATAGTAGATGTGTGTGTGTGTGTGTGTGTGTGTGTGTGTGCATGAAATCATGGTTGCATGTGAAAATATGCATATATGAATGTGAATCCTTGTGAACGTGTGCATAACTGAACATGTTCATGACTGAATTGTGTGCGTCTTTAAATATGCATGTGTAGGAAGGTGTGTAGGTGTGCATGCTTCAATGAGTAAATAAGAGTATGTGAATGTGTGTGCATCTATGTGTGTATGTGTCGGTGAATGCATCTGAAAATGTGTGTGGATAAGAACATGCAGGAATGTATGAATGTGTATGTGTGAAGGTGAATGCCTGTGAATAAATCTGAAGAGTGAATGTGTGCATGCATGCATGTGGGTGCATGTGAATGTGTGTGGCTGCTTGTGAATGTGTGTGGGTGCGTGTGATTGCGTGAGGGCATGTCTGAATGTGTGTGGGTGCATGTGAATGCATGGTGTTGTGTATGCGTGAGTGAGTGAATATGCAGATGTAAGTAAATGGAGATCTGCAGCAAAAGATCATGGACCGGATAACTTTTAAACAAATTCCATTGCTGTTTTCACAACTTCAGGGTCAAATAATAGACAGGGAGCTGACATCCGAAAACAAAAGAAATTCATGATTATTCCTTTCATACAGTCACTGAATTTATCAAACCCTACCAGGAATTCCGATATAACAGAAAGTTTGCGTGATTTTACAGGCAGGAATCAGAGAAAGAAAGAAATAAAGAAGGAAACATTTCTACAGGAATACATGGTTAACAAGACATGTACAATACACTGTATATTGCTGAAAAATTCCTGAATAATTTTATGAAGAAAACAAGTACTTACCGTTTTACCAAGCAGATCATCAGCGCTAATACTCATTCTTAGTCTTGCTGTGTTGGCTTTCAGTTTGGCGATTACTGGCCGGGTTGTCTTCTGCCAATACAAACAGTATGGAAAGTTACAGCTATTTCACTATCTCGCTCATTGGTGATTACGGTTAATAAAGGGTTTTAGACATTACTGTTTCTTTTGTTTGCTATTTTCATTTATTTTAGTTGAAGTGAACTGAAATACTTTCTCAGTTGCGCCCCCACCCACTTCTTAATTTACAGGAGAAAAACCTCTAGCGTGAACAAGACTGGTATTTCAAACTATTATTTACGCTTGCTGTGATAAACACAAAGCTGCTGTTTGACAGCAACTTTCTGTCAAAATTGTGTGCCATTCAAACTGTAAAGCTAATAGTCTTATAATAAAACGAAATAACATTTTCCCCCTCTATCTAGACACGAAAAATTCGACAGAGAAGAAGGAATCAGGCTTTTGTTTCAACCATCATCATTATCGTTTTAATTCTCTTATTCTTTTGTGGATATTGTGCCCCATGCTGGAGCACAATATCCACTTTTCTATGCTTGCATGGATCAGATGGGGTAAGGTGATATTTCTTCATAACCAGACATGTTTTAGTACAAGATTGGAAATGAATGACACAACATTCAAGAGAGAATGACACTCACCACAACTGTCTTGCAGTGTCAAGACAAACAGACAAATGTACACACCACCTTGAAGAATCTTTAGTCAAATGACTCAATCACAATACTTTTTTTTCCTTTTTAAGCCTGATACTTATTCTATCAACATCTTTTGCTGAACTGCTAATTTACAGGGACATAAACACACTAACACCGGCTGTCAGAGGTGGTGGAGACACACAAACACACATAATTTCCATCTACCAAATCCATTCACAAGGCTTTGGTTGGCCTGAGCCTATAGTAGAAAACTCTTACCCAAGGTACCACAGAATCACATGGTTGGAAAGCCAACTTCTTACCACACAGTGACACCGGCACCTATGGCTTTCAAAAAAAAAAATTCTTCCTATATACTAACAAAGGTCACCAATGTTTAAGTCTTTACCTCAGCAGTTTGGTATTTTCAAAAAGATAATTTAAGAGAACATCTGTTAAAAGCAGACTTAAATAAAGCAATTTCGACAGCAGGAACAAATATTTGCCAAAGCTACCTTCAACAGCCATTTTAAACAATTAAAACTGACTTTGATTGCCTTTTTTCTAAATGCTTATGTCTGAAAGTATCAAGGTATGAGAAGCAGTGGTGGACTCGTTAGGTCAATGAATGAGGGTCCTGCAAGACACTGCTGAATAATGACCATCACCCCCGTGGCCACCTGTGTGCAGGGTCAATGCTGAAGCCTTCTACTTGTCCCCATCACCTCCTTCCTTGTCATCCCTGGATTTGTGAATAAAGTGTGATAGAGTGGGCACTGGAGTCTTGGGTTTTGCAGAACATGATGACTATTATTATTTTGGTGGACATGGTTCTGTGCAGAGCCAGTCCCATGCTCATGTCCTTCAAACTTGTATTGATCTGATACAATAAGGGCCACAAACCCAGTAGTAAGGTTGAACAGAGATACACAGATAAAAAGCCAAGGAACCTCATCTGCCCTTGGTCTTTTAGGGTGTCTGTGAGTAACCTTCTTCCAGTGACGATTCCATGACATGCTTATTAACCCAGAGCTGAGATCCTGACAATTGCTTCTAATCCAGGTCAGTGAAGACCTAGGAACAATAGTGACTATGAGAGGGATCCACACTCTTCAAGATGCTGAAACTACCGAACTTAGAGCCCCATTATTGGGTGCAGTTTTAAAACCATACCCAGGACAACCAGAAACAACAGAGTATCAGTATCTAGTAATGTGTATATTTTAAGTTAATATGCCATGCAAAATGCACCTGTGGACACACCTGAGCTGGCACCATGTAAAATGCACCTAGTACACTATAAAATGGTTGGCATTCAGAAGGGCACCCAGCTGTAGAAACTATGCCAAAACAGACAGTTGGAGCCTGATGCAGCTCTCCAACTTGCCAGCTCCTGTTGAACTATCTAACTCATGCCAGCATGGAAAACAAATGTTAAATGACAATGATGATGGATCTCACTTGACTTAAAATAACATAATTCCAAATGTAAACTGAATGATTCCATCAATCAGCCGCATCCATTGGAGGGAAGAGGTTAATAAGAACGGACTCCAATAACTTTAGAGAAAGAAAGAAAATTTATAAAGAGCGTTTCAGTAGAGGTTTCTTGGAGAGTAATCAATTGTTTTCTGAATACTTCCAAATATAATTTAGGAAGAAAAGAAAAAAAAAAGATTTACTTAAAATAATCTTTTAAAAAAATATTTATATAAACTGAATCTGAAAGCATAAAAGAGTGCTCAAAGATGACCTGCATAGATTCATAGGATGAAAATTCATTTTATTTTAATATTCAGTTTTGTACACTTGTACGGTTGAGGTAGGTATGTGGTAGAAGCTATTATGTAACTCAATAGTGCATCAATTGGATGTATTTATTTCAAAGTAGTTGTTAAAGAAATATTTTCTGTTAAATGTCATTACAAGAGCCAATTACAACATACCATGCCAAGCAGTAACATTATTGCTTAGGCTTCTTTGGATAACTAAAATGGAATTAAAAGAATGACATTTTCCTAATAGCATACAAACCTCATTTAAATTAATAACAAAAACAAAAAAAAAATTTCTTAAAGATCATTTTAGTGCAAACTTATATTTTCCCATATTGATTATTGAAGGAGAGAAAAAAACAAAAAACAAACTTATTTGTTCTATTTCTTATTGATTTTTCAAAGAACATTCTGCTTAAAATCTGCACAAATCTGCTTTATATTACAGCTGTGTTAGTTCCAAAATATATAAAGTAAATAAAACGAAATCAGCAAATTTCCTTACGATAACATCTTCGTCCGGCATGTCAGGGTCTTCTTTAACAGTACTCATGTTCCTCTTGAGATGAGTGTTTCTGTTGTACACAGGAGTGATGGTCTCGCTTTGCAAAGCTGGTTGCATGTAGCTAATGTTGTCTTCTGTAACATTAATAAAAAAGGAAAGTTGGCACAGAATATAAAACATACTAAACAAAAACAAAAAAAAAATGTCCCCTCACCTTCCAAACATTTTTTGTTAAATAGTAAATTGAGGTTTTCTGTCTACAAAAAGGTTTAATGTAAAGGTATATAGCCTGGTGGTTAGGGTGCTGTACTCATGATCAAAAGATTGCAGTTTTGACTCCCAGACAAGGTAGTAGGTTGTGTTCATGAGCAAAACACTTCACACATACGGATTTCCCTGCAGTTTCTTTTGACCAAATTTATTCGCATGGCATTGGTCAGCTCAAGGATATAGTTGAAGACAATTGCCCTAGGTGCCACGCAGTGAGACTGAACCTAGAACCACATGGCTGAAAATTTGAATTTCTTAACAACACAGCAATGCTTGAACATATAAAGCAAATAACCCCCCCCACCAAATGTTTCATTCACAGCAAAAAGTATTGTTAGTGATAGACAATGGAAGACAGCAGTCAATGGGTGGGGGGACAATGTGCTGAATTCAGGCAGCCTCATATAAGGCAGACCTGGCCAACAAAAATTACATTGTGGGCCACTTTAATCGTAGAAAGTTCTTTGAGGGCCGCTTGTATACTTTATGCTCTAACAATCAAATAATCAAATTACAGAATCAAGAATTTTTCATACTTTTCGTTTGTCTAAAACCATAAAATTGTCAGCTATTGCTTTATTGCCATTTATAAATTTTAAATTTATTTTGAAATAAATGTTTTAAATGAACAATTTTATTTTGAAACTAGCTGAGGTACCCAGTAAAAAATTACCGTTAATAAGATGTCTGTTTATAGCCATGAAACATTTTTTGTCAAATTTTTGCCATTTTTCAAAAATTTTAAATCTATATTAATGGGTAGGACCATCTATATTATAAATTTATATTAATGGGCAGGAATGGCACCAGAGTGACTGTGTGGTTAACAAGCCTGTTTTGCAACTTTGTGGATTTTGGTTTAGTTGCAATGAGTGGCACCTTGGGTGTCTTTTACTATAACCCTGGACCAACCAATATCTTGTGAGTAAATCTGGGGAAAAAAGAAACTGTGTGGAAGCCCCCTACATACACACAAATATTTTATCTCAGTCATTAGATTGTGGCCATGCTGGGGCACCACTTTTAGTCGAATGAATTAACCCCCAGTTCTTATTTCCTGCTTCAGCCTGGTACTTATTTTATCAGTATCTTTTGCTGAACTGTTAAGCTATGAGGATATAAACAGACCAGCACCAGTAATCAAGTGTGTGTGTGGGGGGGAGGCATAAACAAACACACACACGTGTGTGTGTGTGTGTGTGTGTGTGTGTGTGTCCTCTCTACCGTTTGACAACCAGTATTGGTTTGTTTACGTTGCTGGAACTTAGCAGTTCACCAAAACAAGCCGATAGAATAAGTACCAGATTGGTAAAAACAGCACAACAACTGAGGTTAGTCTGTTGGACTAAACTCTTCAAAAGCAGTGCTCCAGCTTGGCCACAGTCAAATGACTGAAACAAGTAAAAGGTATTTTGATCCAGAAAGTACTTTCTCGTTTAGTAATCATTCTGAAAGCAAAAATGATATTTAGGTATTCCACCATGCCCTCCCTGAAGGGCAGCGGTGGCCAGTTCCTCTGATATGAAAATATTTACCCAGTGTTGTGGGCCTTTCTGTAAACATCAGGGTTAAATAAATAAGCTGTCAGTCAAGACTGAATCTTAACTGTGATAGGAAATAGGATCTGTCACCTCTGCTTTTTGTGTCATGGCAGATGGCAACTACAATGAGCCAACTTCAGCAGCCTCTATATGGTCACAGAACCTGCTAGATATAGCAGCTGAATCTCTCTCAAATCATCCCCTACTATGAGTCAGCTTTGGAGTTTCTACATAGTTTGATCAACCTACTAGAAATAACAGCCAAATATGTTATAAATTGCATTCTGCCATTGAAAATAAGGAAAGGACACATTAGATAATGGTCACAAGTGGAATGCCTTTGATCATTAATCTGCTCGGTGTGGGCTTACTTGGGGTTAAACAATTACAAACAGCAGATATTTCGTTATTTCCAAGAATATTTGGTCAAAGCAATCATTCTGGGTTTGTTAGATTTTTGTAGACAGAAGGAAATGCAAAATTTTAAATAATTGCCAGTGCACGAGCAGAAGAGACACTTCAAAAACTTTTAAATAAATTTTAAAAATTAAAACCAAATTTTTGATGGTTCATTTCTTTTGCTTTTTTTTTTTTTTTTTTTCACATTCACAATTTAAAGGTAAATCAGACAAACAGAGAGAGATAATTTATTCTCTCTCAGATCTGAATTAAAACATTTCTCAGTTTAAAATTCTAAAAGTAAATAGAAAAACTATTAGTTCGAAATATCTGAACAAGAAACATACAGCAAAGATACTTTAGAGTAAGGTTTAATTGCCAATGTAAAGTGGCAGTCCTGATTAGGACAAATGTTACTGCTATTTAGCCCCAGGAAAACATTCATCCTATTCAGGACTGCCACTTCACTTTGGCAAATAAACTTTACTCTGATTGTAAAAATATTTCCATTCAATACATGTTAAATTGATTAATGGGGGGGGGGAGATTTAATTTATTTAAGATATTCACATTCAACCTTTTAGCATTCGTTTTATTCTGTCGAATACAATACTTAATTATTCTCACTGTTTTCAATTAATCATGCATTATGTTGTAACTTCAAGACCTCAATGATGTGATTGTATATTTTTAGAAGGACATTGTAAGGTAAGTATGAGAGGCTGGATCTGGCAGGTGTAAACATAAATAAAGGTCAAATATTTGGATCTGATATGGTTGGTTTAAATGCTAAAAAGGTCAAACCAAAACCTTATTCCTACGGCTTTTGGCTTGAATTTTCCTTCTAAAATTTTCCTTATTAAAATCCTCATTGCTCCCTAAGGAGCATAGGCTATCAAAGGGCCAAAATTAAAAATGATACAGCTTGCAGAAAATTTAGTGACTCTTTGTAACAGATAAAACAGCGATACAGGAACTCATTGGCTTGTTAATAAAAATATTCTGTAAACATGTGGAGAGGTAATAAAATCAATAACGAATTAAAAATAGCAGTCTTGATCAATATTCTTTATCAATTTGTTTAGTTTTCTGATAGGAATTATCACAATAATTAAACTTTTCCAAGCTATTAACTCCATCGTTTTTGTTTCCAAAGGAGAGATTGGATGCTTCCTAATAGATGGAATAAAAGAATATCATTAAGCTCTAACGAAAGCGGAAATATCAAGATGAAGAATGATTGAACACATAAGGGAAGAGCATCTAAAATTACCATTAAAGATAAAAACTGGAAATTTGGAAAATTTCAAGAAGCAGCGATGCATTTAGCAAACCAATTTAGCATGGTTGCCATAACTGAAAAATTAAACTCAACTATTCTAAAACATAAATATTAACCGTTTGCACACTTTTTGGATTAAATATTCTGCTCAATGCCACAGATTTGCGTGCCAATTGTCTGACCTTAACCAGTTGAGCATGTCCCTTAGTAGATGATGATATGTGGGGAGCATCATAGCCATGTGTTGAGAGGAAGTCTTTGGGGTTTGGGTAATTCACCTCTGGAAACATGGGTGTTTCATTCAGCATCATTAAACAACCCTTATTCAGAGACCTTTTGAGCAGAATGGGCTACGCGACCTAAAAAAAATTCTAACTGGACCCCACCTGTGAGGTCATGCACTGTTTATCTTGATATGAGGTTACCATGTCATGCACATGTGGTTGTGATGCATGTGCCTGGTGTACCTTTATCAAACGGGTAGTCATGATGGGTATACTGGGATTCGTATATTTTACCCTAGTGTCGCTTTGATGGCATACACTGCTCTCTCACTTAATAATAATAATGATAATCCTTTCCACTAATGGCACAAAGCTTGAAATTTGTGGGAAGGAGAACACTTGATCCAGTGTTACAATGGTACTTAATTTATTGACCCGAAAGGATGAAACAAAGTCGACCTCAGTGGAATTTGAATTCGGAACATATCGACATTGCAGAAAACAGACTTGTTAGGAACAGCAAGGATTCTAAGGTGGGCGTTAGAAAGTTGAAGGAGAAGGCATGACCCGAAGGACTTTTGGCCACTGGATATGGCTCACTCTTGATATAGTATCAGGATAATATGTTGCAGAGCAAAAGTCTCATGGAAAATATGATAATAATAATGATGAGGATGATGATAATAATGATGATGATGATGATGTTTTCCTTACCTTTTTTCTCCAGCTGCATGTTAGACGAAGAGATACTTTCAACATCCGTTGCATTGTGCATGGTTGGAGCCTACAAGAAATTATCAACAGAGAATTACAAGTAGTATATCTAGAGATGGTTGCTGTAAGTTTTCTAAAGGCCTGTTTGCTGGTTGGCTGGCTGGTTGGCTGGCTGGTTGGTTGGTTGGCTGGTTGGCTATCAAAACCTTACCACAACAAATAATCTTGTCGCAAAATAAGCTGTCAACTTTGAACAAAATACAAGCAAAAGTAAAAATAACAAACGAAGCAGATAGAGTCCACTGCAACAACAGCAGAAGACGTTCGGACAGAAGAGAAAGTGGTGAAGCAAGATAAAGAAGAAAGGAAAAAAAAGAAAAAGAGAAAGTTAAGTAACACTTAGGACCAGAAAGTGCAATAAAAGAAGTTGGAGAAGGTCACTAAAGCAACAACTTTCACAATCACCCAACCAATATCTACTCATGCTATTACATTAAAAAAAAGAAGAAAAAAAAATATATATATAAGCATAGGAGTGGCTGTGTGGTAAGTAGCTTGCTTACCAACCACATGGTTCTGGGTTCAGTCCCATTGTGTGGCACCTTGGGCAAGTGTCTTTTACTATACCTTCTGGCTGACCAAAGCCTTGTGAGTGGATTTGGTAGAAGGAAACTGAAAGAAGCCTACTGTGTGTGTATATAATATGTTGTGGCTGTGTAGTAAGTAGCTTGCTTACCAGCCACATGGTCTTGGGTTCAGTCCCACTGCATGGCACCTTGGGCAAGTGTCTTCTACTATAGCCTCAGGCTGATCAAAGCATTGTGAGTGGATTTGGTAGAGAGAAACTGAAAGAAGCCCGTCGTATATATGTATGTGTGTGTGTATGTGTCTATGTTTGTCTCCTCCCCAGCATCACTTGACATCCGATGTTGGTGTATTTATGTCCTCGTAACTTAGCGGTCCAGCAAGTACTAGAATAAGTACTAGGCTTTCAAAGAATAAGTCCTGGGGGGGCGATTTGCTTGACTAAAAGGCGGTGCTCCAGCATGACCACAGTCAAATGACTGAAACAAAGAAAAGAATAAAAGAAAAAAGCCTAGACTTAAGAAAGTTAAAAGTAACAAAAATAGAACTTTGCATTCATCACCATCATCATTTAATGTCCACTTTTTCTGGCTTGCATGGGTCTGATAGAATTTGGTGAGGTAGAGTTTCTACAGCTGGATGCCCTACCTGTTGCTAACCCTTAGCTGTTTCCAAGCAAGGTAATATTTCCCCCATGGCCGAACATGTTTTTCACAGAGGACAGGAAACGAAGAACATGCTTGTTTGCAACTATCTTGTGATGTCAAAACAAGGGTACACATACACACACCCACGACAGGCTTCTTTCAGTTTCCACTAACCAAATCCACTCGCAAGGCTCCAGTCAACTCAGGGCTATAGCAGAAGATGTTCACAGCCAAATAACATTTGAACAAAATATTTGTTAAAACAGGGGCGAAAAATGGTAAGTGGAACAACAAAATTGATTTAAAAAATAAGTAGAGAACATTCTAAGCAATTTGGATTGAAGCTCACAACTGTCAGAAATATCTATTAATGCCATTGTGCAGAGATTTTGGCTATAAATCAAAATTGTAAAAAAGTCTGAGGCCTAATGGGATTTAAATGCTTTTAAAATCACAAGCTTTCTCAAGTTTTTTATCTTATTTTTATATATATACACTTTCAATTTCTGCCAACAGTTCAAAAGTTAAAACAGTTTACAATTTCAGCAATATACATTCATCATCGTTTTGATGTCCACTTTTATTATATGCTTGCACGGATCAGACAGAATTTGCTGAGATAGATTCTCTATGGCTCGGTGCCCTTACTGTCACCAACTCTCGTCTGTTTCCAAGTGAGGTTATATTTTACCCATGACTGGACATGTTTTCATGGAAGATTGAAAACAAAGGATATACCTTGCATGACAGTGACACTAATTTGAACTGTCACATGATGTCAAGGCATCACTTAAGGGTAACACACACAAACACATGCATACACACACAACAGGTATCTTTCAGTTTCTGTCTACCAAATCCACTCACAAGGCTTTATTTGGTCCGAGGCTATGGCAGAAGACACTTGCCCAAGGTGCCACTCAGTGGGACTGAACCCGGAACCATGTGGTTAGTAAGAAAGCTACTTACCACACAGCCACTCCTGAAACTTTAAAGCTTATAAACAATCACCATGTATTGACTAAATAAAATAGTCACGCATTGGGACATATAAGCCCTCACACACACCCACACACACGTGTATGTATGTGGGTAGGTGTGCATGTGTGTGGGCGTGCATGTGTGTGGGTGTGCATGTGTGTGGGTGTGCATGTGTGGGTGGGTGTGGGTGTGCATGTGTGGGTGGGTGTGGGTGAGTATGTGCCTATGGGTGTGTATGTATGGGTGTGGATGCATGTGTGGGGGTGTAAAATAAACTAAAAGCAACAATAGTAATGTAAACATCATCATCAATCACACACACACTTTATAGATGTTGCTTGATTGTTGTATTTGCTGCAGGATAATGCTTACAGAAAACTCCCTAACAACACTACTTGTCTCACCTGGTTTGTAGCTTTCAGGTATGTGGTGTTGATAACCCACAATATTCTTTTCTACTCTAGGCACAAGGCCCGAAATTTTGGGGGAGGGGGGCCAGTCAATTAGAAACTGTACGAAACTGGTACTTAATTTAAGCCCTGAAAGGATGAAAGGCAATGCTGACGTTGGTGGAATTTGAACTCAGAACGTAAAGACAGACAAACTACCGCTAAGCACTTTTGCCCAGTGTGTGTCAACATTTGTGCCAACTCACAGCCTTTTTCCAACAACTATATTCTTCTGTACTTTAGGCACAAGGCTCAAAATTTGAGGGGAGGGGACCAGTCAATTAGATTGACCCCAGTACAAAACTGCCTTTCATACTTTCGGGGTTGATAAATTAAGTACCAAAGTCGAACCTAGCAGAATTTGAACTCAGAACATAAAGACATGAAATACCGCTAAGCATTTTGCCCAGCGTGCTAATGTTTCTCTTAGCTCGCCACCTTAATAAACCATAATAATGGTGAAATACTAGTATCCACCACTCTTGGTCCAATCCAAGGCAACTTGTCATGCCTGGTCTATAGCTTTCAAATTTTGACACAAGGCCTGCAATCTCAGCAATTACCTCACTCCAAATGCTCAACTGGTACCTCGAAAGGATGAAAGGCAAAGTCAACTCCAGCAGCATTTGAACTTAGAACATAAAGACAGATGAAAGGATTATTGACAAACAAGCAAGTAAGCCACAAGTACTGATGAATAATACTTACTTGAAATCCATTGAGGTTCACGTGTGAAGTGGGATATTTTTCATAATTATATTCATCAAAATTTCCAGAAGAGCTTCGTGGTAATATCCCATCCAATTCTGAACGTGAACTTGAATAAGCAAAGGACTGTCTGGCATTTAAGTTGGCATATTCTGAAACAGGTGGTTTAGTTACACCAAATTCTGAATCATTAGAATGTTCTAGAGTTTTCACTGAAAGTTCCTGAAAAGAGCGTGTTGGGAAAGAAGTGTCATGTGATGTGCCCTTATAATCATAGAGAATTTTATCTGCATCATTGTCTGGAATATCTTGATCTAGAAGGTTTGCTGGTTCAGTGGAAGATGGTTTATTATAATAATCAGAGGGCATCTGTTTCCATTTGTCCCCATCAGAAGTGACAGGTCCTTCATTAGGCAATTTTTCAAAATGGTCATTATCATCATCATCATCATCAGAGTACTGAGAAAATGTTAGCGAAATGTTTTGATAATTTGGTGAATAATTTTTAGGAAAAGTTTTAGAGAAAGATGGATGTTTCCGTAGTTCGTTCATGTGCATATTTTGTAATAACTGCAATGATGTTTGTTTGGGCACATCTGATAGAGATCGACGAACTGGAACACTAATGGAGTTTGGTCGATCACTCAATAAGGCATCAGATTTATATAAATCTTCGAGATTTCCTGTTGATCTTCGCTGAATTGCTGCATATTCAGGATGTGGATTCTGGCTCGACGTATTGTAAGCCAAGTCACTTTCAATGCTTAGCTTTGACAAATCCGTTTGAGCACCATACATGTCTTTAGAATAAGGAGCTACAGGATTGGTTGGCAGCATTGCACTGTGATTTTGACTCAAATTGCTCTGGGGTGAGTCTACAACATCTGTAAAATACAAATCTGCATCTTTATTATTTGAATAAGTGAAACTGTTATGGGATTCTGTGAGTGGAGAAAAAGACTCTTGGTTTGATTGCTTTTGTATTACAGCATAATTAATTTCTTTGGGGTAAGTGTCTGTTGAGAGTTGGGAATGTGTGGGGGAGTGTGGAGGATGTGGAAAAGATTGAGGAGAATTACTAGAACTGTTATTAATCCTGTTATCTGTTGAAGAGAAATCTATTGTTCGATAAATAGTGTTACTGATATTATTATTATTTGTTCCTTTAAACGATGTTGGAGAATGGTGAGAGTCATCTAGATAGGGACTTCCTCGTAGGTAGCCATTTTGACTAGCGTTAAAGCCTAATGATGACTGAGATTCAGTGTCCCGAGGAATTTGTTCTGGTGGTCTGTTTGAATATTGGTAAGTTAAAGATGAAGATGATGCTCTCTGATAAGGAGCATCAAGGAAATAACTGGCTGGCTGAGGCTGAGGGATGCTGTCGCTATAACTTCTGTTAATTCCATAAGAACCAGCAGAAGAATAGGAAGATCTGTTGTGAGGAAGATGTTCAGAAGTGGGGTTCTGTTCCTGGTATATGTATGAAGACCTTTGACTTGATGGTACAGAGTGATTTAGAGGGAATAAATGAGGTGTGGCATATCCATTATTGTTAGGGTTGTGTAAGGAATGATGGCCATTGCTAAAATCTTGAACAGGGCTTTCTACAGTGTAATACTCTGGCTGTTGCTCACTTCTTGTCACCGATCCATTATATTCAGTCGTAAAACTTTGATTTCTGAAAGATTCTTTAAGCCTAAAGATTAAGAAAATGAAAAACAAAATATATAATATAGAATTACCAAAGGCTTAATTTACAAAAAACAGGGAAATATAGCTTTCATGAAGGAAAAAAAAAAATTTACACAAAGCTCAGCAAATATAGTCCAGATATTTCTTCAGGATTTTGGCACAAATCTAGTAATTTTTAGGGGTAGGGGGTAAGTTGATTACATCAACCCCAATGTTCAACTGGTACTTATTTTATTGACCCTGAAAGGATAAAAGGCGAAGTCAACTTTAGTGGAATTTGAACTCAGAACGTAAAGTCAGATGAAATGTCGCTAAGCATTTTGCCCACTGCACTAATGATTCTACTAGCTTGGCACCTCACAACAATTCTAATATTAATGTCCCAACATGACTGATATTCACAAGCAACCAAAGGAATCTTTAGGCGATTGTTCAAGCAACTGAATACAGTAGTCTAAATCCCAACTCAAATCATACACCCCAAAAGGATACAAGGCTATTTGACACAGGCTAATTGGCACAGGCTATATTCGGCACAGGCTAT
>NC_068987.1:87685535-87690916 GCF_001194135.2 Octopus bimaculoides
ACCCGACACAGGCTATACCCGACACAGGCTATACCCGACACAGGCTATACCCGACACAGGCTATATTCGACACAGGCTATATTCGACACAGGCTATATTCGACACAGGCTATATTCGACACAGGCTATATTCGACACAGGCTATATTCGACACAGACTATTTGACACAGCCATTTTGCTGCTGCCTATTTGGCATTGCTAATTCTATGTTGACTTATTTGGCATCAGATAGTTTACTGTTTCCCTCTCTCTTTCTGTGTTTTTGTGCGTGAGCATCTAATTATGTTTATATGTATGTGTAATACGTCCTCTCTCTGGCCATCTGTAAGTATATATTAATACATGTGTTTGTGTGTGCCAAAAGAAGCCATCCCCCAAAATGGGTTGCAATGTCCAGTCTGCCATCAGTCAAATCATCAGTATCCAAACAGCCACACCCGATTGTCCCATTTCACTCTAAAAGGAGACTATGACCATTACAAGAAAGCTTTTGGCAGCAGATCTACTCAATCAGGATTAACCATCAAATAAACAACAACAACTCTCACACTCTTTTCATTATTTTGGGGGGGGGGGCGGTTCATATTAAAAGTTTTAGACAAAAAAATAAAACTAGCATCATTTTCATATTCTGTGTTGTTACAGGTTTCTTGCAGTCAGCCACTTCGTCATCGCCATTATTTCTATCTCTTTCTAGCTCCATCGAATCACTCCTAATCATCATCATCGTTTAATGTCTGTTTTCCATGCTGGCATGGGTTGGACAGTCTGGAGAGCCAGCAGCTGCACCAGACTCCAATCTGATCTGGCAGAGTTTCTACAGCTGGATACCCTTCCTAATGCCAACCACTCCGGGAGTGTAGTAGGTGCTTTTTACGTGCCACCAGCACAGGGGCCAGTCAGGTAGTCCTAGCATCAATCATGTTTGGATAGTGCTTTTTAGGTGCCACCGGCACAGGGGCCAGTCAGGTAGTCCTGGCATCAATCATGTTTGGATAGTGCCTTTTAGGTGCCACCGGCACTGGGGCCAGTCAGGGGATACTGGCATTGGCCATGTTCACATGGTGCTTTTCACATGCCACCAGCACAGGAGCCAGTCAGTGGGTACTGGCATCAGCCACATTCAGATAGTGTTTTTTATGTGCCACCGGCATGGAGGTCAGTCAGGGGGTACTGGCATTGACCTCATTTGGATGCTGCTTTTTACATGCCACCAGTACGGGAGCCAGTCAGGAAGTCCTAGCATCAGTCATATTTGGATAGTGCTTTTTACGTGCCACCGGCATAGAGGCCAGTCAGGGTGTATTGGCATCGGCCACGTTTTCTAAAAGGTAAGTGGTCTGTAACTCCTCTTCCACAAAAAAGCCTGTTCTGCTCTGGTCCCTTCTCTCATACGTTAACCCCAGTACACTGATCCCACTTCTTATTTTCATTAACCTAAGAAGGGTGAAAGATAAAATGGTCCTTAGTAGAATTTGAACTTCTGTCATAACAAGTTTGCTGCCTAACCACATGGTTCTGGCTTCAGTCCCACTGCATGGTACTATGGGCAAGTATCTTCTACTATAACCTTGTGTCAACCAAAGCTTTATGAGCAGATTTGATAGATGGAAACTGAAAGAAGCCTGTCACATGAGTGTGTGTCCATGTGTGTGTGTGTGTGTGTGCGTATCCGTCCGTCCCACCACTGACAGAATAAGTACCAGGCTTTAGAAAAAACAAAATAAGTACAAGGATCAATTTGTGCCCCAGCACAGCCACAGTCAAATGACTGAAACAAATAAAAGATAACTTGTATCAAATAAAAAGTACTTTTCAGAAATCCCAAATTAGTGTGGATAATAGCAAAAAAAGGTACAAACCTTGAGTTCTCTTGTGCTTCTATCATTAAAGCTGACTGATTCAAAACCCTAACCCATTGGTCCATGCTTTCCACTGATTCAGCAACAAAATATTGGGTCTTCATATTCGCATGTTCTGCCTACGACAAGGGAGAAATGCAAATGTTTGATGAGAGTAAAAGCTCAGTATTAAGATTGGAATAAATTTTAATATGTATTAGGCACAGGTATGGCTGTGTGGTTGAGAAGCTTGCTACCCAACCAGGTGGCCTTGGGTTCAGTCCCATTGCACAGAACTTTGGACAAGTGTCTTCTGCTATAGCCTCAGACCGACCAAAGCTTGTGAGTCGATTTGGCAGACAGAAACTGAAAGGAACTTGTCGTATGTGTGTGTGTGTATGGATCTCTCTCTCTCTCTTGCCCTCTTTCTCACTCTCTCTTCCTCTCTATCTCTTCCTCTATCTCTATCTCACTCTCTCTTCCTCTCTCTCAACATTGTTTGGTAGTCAGAAATGAGTGATGCCATCATACAAATGGTGTCTCATTCCCAATACTCCCTGAAAATACATCAGGTCATGAGGAAATATTACTGTCCCAGTAAGGGTTGGTGACAGGAAGGGCATCTGTCTGTAGAAAATCCTTCTCAATGAAATCTATCCAACCCATGCACGATGCATGGAAAAGTGGACATTAAAATAATGATGGCATATATCATCATCATCGACGTCATCATCCACTTTTCTATGCTTGCATGGGTCAGCCAAAATTTGCTGAAGTAGATTTTCTACAGCCAGATGCTCTTCCCATCATCAACTCTCACCTGTTTCCATGTATTTTAAGTAAGGTGTGAATATATGTAAACATTCTTTTACTTAGCAACACAAATGTCACATCCAATTTTCAGAGATGAAAAAAATAATAATAATCAAAATAAAAAAAATACATAACATGTTCTTATTTTCCTTTTCTTTCAGACAAAATATTCTTATCATTGTCTTAAATTTTTTAATTCATCATTTTCTTTGTTTAGCATGAAAAGAAAATGATGTACATAAAATAAGTTATAACAATGCCAGACTTTGAACAAGACCAAAGAAGTGAAGAACCAAGCCGAGGAGAATAAACAAAAGCTGTATTTTCTATTTCTTCAACAAGAGCTTACCTTGAAGGCATGTCTTTTGTTGATGGAATCACTGGCATCACAAGGTCGTATTGTGTAACTTGGTAATAGAATAGAACCAACACACTGTTGCTCACTGGTATCTGAAAAAAAGAAAAACTAAAATATAACTCCATGATTTGATTGTAAAATTATATTGAAAGAAATGTTTTTAATAAAAGTTTCTGGTTAGCTGTGGACTTTCTTATTGTAGACAACAGATTCTATAATTTTTTGCTGAGCAACCTGCGTAGATGACTTGTTTAACCCTTTCAATACCAAACTGGCTGAAACTGCCTCTGGCTCTGAGTACAAACATCTTGTTTTCATAAGTTTTGAATTAAAATCTTCCACCAAACCTTAGTCACAATTTATGTTCCTAATGCCAGCTTAATAATAAGTTATTTTACTAAATTGTTTGTTATATTTAAAATTAATTGAAAGAGACACAGAGCATCTCAACAGAAATATAGTAACAAAAGGGTTAACAAATGATTTTAATTTAACCAGCATGGGAGCCAGTGTGGTGGACCTGGCATCAACCACATTCAGATGGTGCTTTTTACATGCCACTGGTACAGGCGCCAGTCAGGGGGCACTGGTAACAGCTACGATATTGCAACAGCTAAACAAAGCAGTAGAGGCACAATAATATTTCATAATTAGTATTGTTTCCTATGAAACCATTTCATAAGAATCAGTGAATTCTTCAAAGTTCATGCTGCAGCATGGCCACAGTAATGACTAAAACAAGTAAAAAAAATAAAGATTTTTCTCTCTATATTTTAACCTAGAACACTTTTGACTACAAATACTGAACAGTAATACTATATATCTAAAATGTAAGCAACAAATCATTTTAAACAACTAACAAAACAAACAAAAATAAAAGTAAAAATGTAATAAAATTGTGTGCAAACAGCCTAAGCAAGTATAAGCTACTTTCATTGGTCGATTGAGTGAGTGCGACAACAAAATGACACTTTGTTAACAATGGGTGTAAATATTTGTATCTAATTATTTATGACTAATGAGTCAGGTAAAAGTTATTTACACAACACCACAATTGTTTAAGGTGAAAGACTATTCATGCGTGGATAAGCATTCATGTAAAACATTCTGAGAAGATTCAGTTCCTGGTGGTGAAAGCTAACAGAAAGAAAGTCTTTCATATATGAAAATTAAGCCATTGTATAAGAAGGAGACTCAAAAATAGGTAACGAGCATCATGGATTAATACAATGAGTAATATATTTGAGCATTCTGTTTTCTTGTGGCTGCCTTATATGCTTGTCAGATTTGTAGTAGAGCAGAAAGTATTAATATTTCAACTGCACAGCTCTTAGGTAAGTGTCTTCTACTGTAGCCCCATGCCAACTAATGCCTTGTGAGTGAATCTGGGAGGTAGAAACTGTGTGGAAGCCTACTGTATGTGTGTAGGGGTTTCTTTGTGTTTATCCTCACCAACACTTAACTGGTACTAGAGTCAATTTATTCATCTAAACCAGGGGTGGGGAAACCCCCGTGAGCCCATTTTATTGCGCCTGAAGGCTGGTATACTCGTATGTACAAAATATAGTAAATTTTTCAATTATAAAATTTATACAATACTCCTATTTGGGACATAGGTCACATTTCCTCTACGACTTAAAACAGTTAAGACTCGAACAGAAAATCGTCTGGTAATTGCCATTTGAATGGAAATTTTGCTTTCACTATAAAACACATATTGCTAGGTTTGTACCACCCCCTTGAGACCCAACTACACTCTAGCTGCAAAATAAAGAATACCTCATAGGGAATATAAACGTCCTAAATTCAGTGGCCATATTAATGAAGATGTTACATGTTAATTTAATGTGTTATCATTATTAATGTATCAGGTCGTCCCATAAGTTTTGTCCAATTTTACCTTTTTTAGAATTGAATGAAATTTAATAGCATTTTAGAATGTCTAATGGAATTAAAAATTATTTTTATGCATTTCTGTACATTTAAACTAATTAAATATTATTTTACAGAATAATAGAATTAAAATTTCTTTGATTAAAACCCTTTCTAACATGGAAGTATCCAAAGAGCATTTGAGGCACATAATGCTTTATGAGTACAAAAAAGGAAACTCTGCAGCCGAAGCGACTCGAAACATACACTCAGTTTATGGGAAAGAATACTTGAATGAAAGAACTTGCAGAAGATGGTCTTAAAAATTCAGAAGTGGAGATTTCAGCCTTGAAGATGAACACCGAACAGGACGTCCAGTTGAGTTTGATGATAAGCTCCTTGAAGCATTACTTGAAGAAAATCCTGCATTATCAGTTGAAGAATTGGCAATAAAGCTTAGTTCAAACCATACAACTGTTCATCGTCATCTTCAACAAC
>NC_068987.1:87691426-87692502 GCF_001194135.2 Octopus bimaculoides
TTTAGTGAATCGAAAAGGAGTGATGTTTCATCAGGACAATGTGTGACCCCACGCTGCAAAGATCACATCACAGAAGATCGAAGAGCTTGATTGGGAAAAAATTCCTCATCCACCTTATTCTCCCGACCTTGCTCCTTCAAACTACCATTTGTTTCGTAGTTTACAGAATCATTTGGGGGACATAACTTTCGCAAGCCAGGAGGAGGTCAAAACTAACATTCCAGAGTTCTTCACTTTGAAACCAAAAGAGTTTTACATTGATGAGATTAAAAAAACTTGTAAATAGATGGATGGAAGTAATAGATAATCAGGGAAAGTATATTGAGGATTAAATTTCAATTAAATATAACATGTGATCACTTGTTTTCTTTATTCAAAATTCGAACAGAACTTATGAGATGACCTGATATATCGAATTATACATAGATATATACAAGATTTACACAAATATAATAGTTAGAATTTGTAATCTGCCCACGGACCTTTATCTAGAAATTTTTGCCTGCCACACTAAAAAGTTTCCCCACCTCACAGTTCAATGACTGAGACAAAAGATAAAAGATTAAAACATTGAGCCACCAAAGTAAATCCATAATTTTTATTTTGGTCTGAATGCTCTAAGTTTTTGTTTTTCAAACAATGAAAGTTTAAATAAATTTGTTTTAATAATACAATAACAATTTACATAAAATGCTTAATGAGATGAAGGCATAGAATTTATTTTGCAACTTAATATTTTGAAGATTAGTAAAAGAGAGAGAGAGAACTTTCACAAACCTTTATAGAAAAATAAGCCATAATCAACATGAACGCACCAACGTTGCTTCCAAGAACGGAGTCCAGAACTTTCCTATAAAGACAAAGCAAAAGAATTAACTAAAAGGAACACACACAAAAAAAACGAAAAACGGTATATAATTGAAATATTGGTTTCAAATTTTGGCACAAGGCCAGCAATTTCGGGGGAGGGAGAAAAGTTGGTTAAATTGACTCTAGTACTCAACTAATACTTATTTTATCGCCGCCGAGGTTGACTTTGCCTTTCATCCTTTTGGGGTTGATAAATTAAGTACCAG
>NC_068987.1:87693075-87693991 GCF_001194135.2 Octopus bimaculoides
CTATAGCCTCAGGCCGACCAAAGCCTTGAGTGGATTTCGTAGACGGAAACTGAAAGAAGCCCATCGTATATATGTGTGTGTGTGTATATATATATATATATATATATATATATATAAATATGTATGTATGCATGTGTGTGTATATGTTTGTTCCCCAACATCGCTTGACAACCGATGGTGGTGTGTTTACGTCCCCATAACTTAGCGATTTGGCAAAGGAGGCCGATAAAATAAGTACTAGGCTTACAAAGAATAAGTCCTGGGGTCAATTTACTCGACTAAAGGCGGTGCTCCAGCATGGCCACAGTCAAATGACTGAAACAAGTAAAAGAGTAATCTTTTAGGTTATATAAATTATGTTGCATTAATAGTTATATTAGATAATTATTCATTGTTTTTGTGAGACAAAGCAAATATTACTTGCTAACATTTTCTTCTTTAAATATTAGCCGCAAAATAGTTATGAATGTTTTATGGACAAATTGAGAGGAAATGTCTGAAGTTGACTTCTAGGACACAGGCTTTTCACCATAAATAGCCTTGTATAATAACTTAATGGCCCACTCCTTGGTAATAAAACAGATCATTATCAAAATACTCACCTGCACTGTTAACCACCCACTATGGATGACTTTAGAATTACTCATTCTTTTGGCCTCTGGAGCTTTAGAAATTAATCTGGAAAATAAAAGATTTATAGTCATTCTACTGAAAACAATATACAGAAGAATATTTCCAGATGAAATAGACACACACACACACACATATATATATATATATATATATATATATATAAAGTCTGTCATACCGGCCATGATGAAATACTACAAAGTACAGAAAATATGAAATACCACAAGGAATATAAATAAAACATAAAAAACAGACAGTGTTGGAACTCTTTTAAACAAAATAATAT
>NC_068987.1:87694292-87712243 GCF_001194135.2 Octopus bimaculoides
ATATATATATATATGTATATCCATATATCTATATCTATATCTATATCTCTCTCTGTATCTCTATACCTTTCTCTTTATCCCTCTCTCTCTCTCTACCTCCCTCTGGTATATATGGAAATGAAAATGTTGGGAGTCCAAATTGTGTTGCTGTAAGTCAGTCAAATGTTAGATTCCACATCACTTACTCTACTCACCAGTCAGACCACAATTAACGTCCATGACTTTTATATGAGTGCATGACTTTCAAAAGCTTTCTGGCTTCCAGAAACAAAACAAAAATAGAAACATAAATATTTTTTTGAATAGATCAAAAGGAAAAACATACCTTTGTTTACCTGAGGCCTTTTTACTTTGATTGTATTGAGGAACCTGGAGATCAATAAATATCAAACATAAAAAGTAACGAAAATCTGAACGGTTTTATAGTAAAAAACACTTTCTAACTTTTGAAAATAAAATTAATAAAATGACTGTCTATGTAAAATGTTAGGCCCTGTTCTCTTTTTTATAGAAAAAAAAATCTGAATTTGAAAATAGAAGTTTTCTTTGAGTTCTATTATCTTCGGAATGGAAAAGCTGGTAATTCACAGACTGGGGGTAGTGAGCTGTATTAACTTTTAAAGGTTAGAAAATAGGGATACAAGAAGTTGATGAAGGTAGGGAAAAAATAGAAGATGGCAAGATACATGCAATAAAATGTTCCGAGTGTGTTGAGAACAGAGATGACAATTTGTTTAATTAACAAGTTTGCAGAAAAGAATCTATGCACGGTCAGAAGTAAATTTACTAATTAAAAAGATACTTTAATTACATTAATTGCATTATCTGTATTGCAATAGTTTTCAAACTTTTGGCCACAACTCCAAGGTAACCGTTCTAGAAATAAAAATAACATTCACATTCTTTCACAACCACATAATGCAAATACAAGGGAGTAGCAGAGACAGGAAGTAGGTCCACAGCTGGCTGAATTAATTAGGGATTAACATCACATGAATAAGTAATCAACCAGAGTATTGAATGATGTTATACATCACTAATCACAATGCGCTTTGAATAATTTTTTAGCTAGGTGAGCAGACCGACATTCCCCTTGATCAGAAAGCTAGTCCGTTACAGGGGGAACCCATTTAGAGCTGAGTGGACCGGTGCAACGTGAAAGAAAGTGTTTTGCACAAGCACACAACATGTCACTCGATTCATGAATGGAACTCATGGTCCCCAGATTCTGAATGCAACACCCTAACCACATGGGCCATCATGGGTATCAGCATATTGAACGAAAAGCTTTAAGGTTTCAGATCCTACCACTGGCAACAGCTCAGATAATTGACCCTTCTTCATATCCATCCATCATCCATCCATTCATTTTCTCTTCCTGAGACAACCATGGGAGTAGAGTCCTTAAGCATCTCCCGTATAGAGTCGTCTGAGAAGCAACGATCATTACACTTTCTGGTTGGAGACCCAAGCATGGCCAAATGAAACTAGAGATATTGTGCAACCATCTTATTCTGGGACTACCCCTGGGTCTCTACCAATTGGCTCAGCTTCAAGAATCTGTCTTTTATAAACAGTTTTTACCTTTAGTGCCAAACTTTTCTACCAATAGGTGTATTTTCTTCCCCAATACTGTACAGATGTAATTCCCTCCATCTCCCTCTCCCTCCATCTCTCCCCGTCTATCCCTCTGCCTTCATCTCTCCCTCTCTCTCTCCGTCTCACACACACACAGAGCGTGGGAAAGAAACTCTACATACTGGTGGAAAAGTGTGCCATGTGACAGTAGAAAATCCTTGCCTCAACAAATTGCATCTGACATTGCATCAAGAGGTGCTGATCTCTAATTGTAGAGGGAACATGTGGAAGGGACGGACACAAGAAAACATGGGATAAAGTGGTGAGAAAGGATCTCCAGATGCTCGGCCTCACAGAGGAGATGACAGGGGACCAACACTCCTGGCAGTTGGGTGTGCTCAGGAAGACACATCAAGCTAAGCAAAAACTTGGTTGCCTGCAACCCACTGCAGCTGGGTGTTCCTATTCTTGCAGGTTCATTGGTGCTGGTGCCATGTAAGAAAGCACATGTAGTGATGCCACATAAATGCACCCAGTACACACTGTAAAGGGTCAGGAACCAGCTGTAGAAACCATGCCAAAACAGACATGAGGCCCTGGGCAGCTTTTCAGCTGGCTGCTCCTGTCAAACCATCCAAGCTTATGCCAGCATGGAAAATGTACATTAAGTCCACAGAGGGGACAAACAAGGACAGACAAAGGGATTAAGTCGATTACATCAACCCCAGTTCGTAACTGGTACTTAATTTATCGACCCTGAAAGGATGAAAAGCAAAGTTGACCTCGGCGGAATTTGAACTCAGAACATAACGGCAGACGAAATACCGCTAAGCTTTTCACCCGGCATGCTAACGTTTCTGCCAGCTCGACGCCTTCTACCAGTTTGTCTACCAAATCCACTGACAGAGCTTTGGTCAGCCAGGGTCATAGTACAAGACATTTGCTCAAGGTGCCACACGGTGGGACTGAACCCAAGACCACATAGTTAGGAAGAAAGCTTTTCAACCACGCAGACACACCTGTGTCTAACAATGCCTGCTTCTTTTTTTTTCTTTTTCCTCAACGCCAAACACAAACACAGACTTCAAATATTTTAACAAAAATAAAAGGTCATGACCAGAGAATGTAGATTTCATTCCACAACAAAAGTGCAGTAATCCGCCTCAAAGGCAACCAATGGGAACGATTTAAAATGATGCAACACTGTGCTCGTTGTAGGTTTCTATTTATTTATATTATTTTTCTCTGAATACAAAAGATCAAAAGCTTCATAGAAAAACAATAATCTCAAGCCATGGCATGAATTTTGCCATTTGATATTTGGTTGCAGATTTCAGCAGGTAGGAAAGGAAATAAGTTAAACATGAAACACTCTAAATTTGTTTATAGTGCGTTGGTGGAAACCCGAGTAGCCAGAGTCTTTTTTAAAGCTATCCACCACTTGCGAATACATTACAAGTACTGTATAGAAAAATAGAATACAACGCAGTAAATACATCAGTTCAACTTGACAAGGAATTTCTATTTTTCTTTTTTTAAATAAATACTGTAAACAAATGTCTGAAGGAAAGTAATCCTCCACAATCTCAAATAACCTCCACTCAATCTTTGTTAGGAAACACCCAGTTGTAAGCTTCGAAGCAAGAAAAAAAACATTCAATACAGAACAAAGCTGTCCATGAGGAATTTTTATATAACTTCCATTGTTCTCTGTTGTTGAATTGTGGAAGAAAACAGGTGTTTCGTTCTCACATAAATTTTTAAGAAATTGTTATGAATATCTGTCAGTATTGAATATCAGATGGAGTGGCTGCGTGGTTAAGAAGCTGGTTTCCCAACCACACGGTTTCAGGTTCAGTCCCACTGCATGGCACCTGGGGCAAGTGTCTTCTACTATAGCCCCAAGCTGACCAAAGCTTTGCGAGTGAATTTGGAAACTGAAAGAAGCCTGTATGTATGTGTATGTGTGTGTGCTTGCGTGTATGTGTGCATGCATGTATGTGTGCATGTATGTGTGCATGTATGCATAGGTGCATATGCAATGCATACATGCACATGTGTGTGAATGTGCATGAGTGTGTGCATGTATATGTGCATTGTGTGTGCATATATGTACATGTATATGTGCATGTGTGTACGTGCATGCATGTGTGTGCATGTGTACACAAAACTTCATTATAAAATATGAAACAAGAACAAATACATAATTTCTCTCTGGTTTTACTTTATCAAGATGGAATACACCAACTGTCTCGTCAACTCTTATGAAACGAGTCATTATCCTATAAAACTTAAATGAACCATCTATGTATCATACTTAATGTATATACACCGTTGATAGGCCAGTTACTAGACTATTTGTTCTGAGATAACATCTCTTATGGTACCACATATAGAACACCCGCACTGTAGAGCTCCTGCACTCTTGCCACATGTAGAGTGCCCATGCTGTGGCCACATCCAAAAAGAGCAGTGGCGACAGAGCTTATAACTTAAGCAATTTGTTGTCCTCAATTTCAAACACTGAAGTTATTCTTTACAGACTAAATACTATGAAACAAGACTAGACCTAGACATTTTCAGCTGCCAAAATGGAAATTGTTTCTGAAATTGTAGAATCTAATACTAACATGTGCAGTAATCGTCAAGTGGTCTGCATATTGCAATTCCATTTAATACGAAGCAGTATTCTGAAATATGTTTCCTCTTTAAAGTACAAAGCATTTTAACCTTTTTCTTCTTTTTCTAAAATTGAGAGTGGTATAATAAATAGATTCCTATTTCCATAAATTAAAAAGTAACGTATTAAAGACAAACAGCTCAGGTACGAAATGGATTTATCTATAGTGGAGGGGTTCAAAGTAAATTGCGGTAAATATTGAATTCAAATTTTGGCACAAGGCCAGCAATTTTGGGGGACAGGGTGAGTCGATTACATCAACCCCAGTGCTCAACTGGTATTTATTTTATCGATCACAAAAGGATGAAAGACAAAAGCTGACTGACCTCAGCTGAATTTGAACTCAGAACACAAAGATGGACAAAATAGTTATTAGCATTTTGCTTGGCATGTTAATGATTCTACCAGCTTAATTGCTATTAACTAGTCCTATAAGTTCGCAGCTAATCATGAAATGGTTGTTGCTGTTTAACTTCAGGTCAGCCTTAGTTGAGGAGGGCTATAATCAAAAGTGTTCAAGCCATATAGGTGCAGGAGTGGCTGTGTGGTAAGTAGCTTGCTTACCAACCACACGGTTCCGGGTTCAGTCCCACTGTGTGGCACCTTAGGCAAATGTCTTCTACTATAGCCTTGGGCTGACCAGAGCCTTGTGAGTGGATTTGGTAGACGGAAACTGAAAGAAGCCCATCATATATATATGTATGTATGTATATGTGTGTGTGTGCTTGTGCCCCCAAAATTGCTTGACAACCGATTCTGGTGTGTTTACATCCCTGTAACTTAGCAATTCGGCAAAAAGAGACCGATAGAATAAGCACTAGGCTTACAAAGATTAAGTCCTGGGGGCCATTTGCTCAACTAAAAGGCAGTGCTCCAGCATGGTCGCAGTCAAATGACTGAAACAAGAATAAAAGAATGACCATTTTGCGCTTTTCCTCAAGAATAAGGCCTCAGCACCCAATATGTTCTTTGTATTGTAAGGTACAATTTGAGGGAGAATCACACAGGGGCTCCCTCACAAGTTTTTAAAATCTAATCATCACAATGGGAAGTTGATCCCCTATCTTTTTTATCTTTTATTTGTTTCTGTCATTGGATTGCAGTCATGCTGGAGCACCACCACCCCCACTACTTAATTCTTTTTTAAGTCTGGTACATATTCTAGCAGCCTCTTTAGCTGAAACAACAAATTACAAGGGCATAACCAAACCAACACCAGTTATCAAGTGGTGTAGTGACAAACACAAAGACACATGCATATGATAGACTTCCACAGTTTCCATCTACCTCTTTCGCTCACAAGATATTGGTCAGCCTGCTGCTACAAATAGAACACACTTGTCCAACATGCAGCACAATTGGATTGAACCCCAAAACCAGTAGCTGCAAAGCAAGCTTCTTAACCACACAGCCATGCCTGTGCTTAAGCAAGACTGAATCTCCTATGGTCAGTCGGTCAAATTGCCGAAAGAAAATATGAAAACCAAGTCACTTCTGGTGGGATTTGAACTTAAATATCATCTGATTAAATCATTTGCCTCCTACGTATCATCTTCAGTTTTCATAGAAATGATTGCAATATTAAAAATTAAAAATAAATAACAAAAATTGCTGCTGCAAGTTACTTCCTAAGAAATATTTCAAGACAAAATTTATTTATTTTCTATAATTAACTAATATAGTTGAAGATATGCATCAAATAACATCTTTTCACACAGTCTGAGTCAAAAACTGTATCTCACAACCCAATGAGGGTGTCTCGAGCTTCTAGAAATAGTACCAAAATATCCTCAAATGACACCATACTATCTTGAAAAAGAAAAAAAGAAGGCCAGATTGGATAATGTAATCCTGGATGCCATGTCTTAAAGACTGGGCAAGGCTGGAATGCTTCTGATTGTCTCTTTTACTCTTGTTTCATGTTAATTTTTTACTTGTTTCAGTCATTTGACTGTGGCCATGCTGGAGCACTGCCTTTAGTCGAGCAAATCGACGCCAGGACTTATTTTTTATAAGCCTAGTACTTATTCTAGGTTACAGGGACGTAAACACACTAGCATCGATTGTCAAGCGATGGTGGGGGGACAAACACAGACATACAAACATACACACACACACACACACACACACACACACATATATATACAGATATACGACAGGCTTCTTTCAGTTTCCATCTTCCAAATCTACTCACAAGGCTTTGGTTGGCCCGAGGCTATAGTAGAAGACACTTGCTGAAGGTGCCACGCAGTGGGACTGAACCCGGAACCATGTGGTTGTTAAGCAAGCTACTTACCACACAGCCACTCCTACGCCTATGTCTCTTTTTTTTTTTATTTATCAGAAGTGGTCTACAGTTATATATAACTAAGTAATCCTAAACTAATTTTGGATAATCTTTCAACTTTGTGTCTATATTCCACTACCAGCTCACACTTGTCCATAAATCCATACAACTATACGGCCCCTTTACACACACACACACACACACACACACAGATACGCACACGCACACACACACACGTGCGCGCATGGAAGCCAGTATTTTACATTCAAGCTTTCCCTCAAAGACACTCAAATACATCAGCCAGACATGTATCCCTCAAATTATACTCTGTCTTAAAAAGCAAGGGACACATTGGACAATATAGTCCTAGATACATAATGCACCAGAGAAAAACAGAATGATTGAGGTTGGAACACTTCTGACCATTTGTCTGCCCATTCAGGTATCCTGGAACCAAAACAACAACAAACATATTCAATTTATCATCACATTGCTAATCTGCTAATCTTTATCTCATGATATGTAATCTACATTAAGACTAGATGACACTAAATTAAGTGAAACAGTTCTGTCCATAAATTTAGATAATTCAGAAAATTAGTTTCAAATTTTAGCACAAGGCCAGCAATCTCAAGGGACAGAGTAAGTTGATTACATTGACTCCAGTGTGTAACTGGTACTTATTTTATCGACCTCAAAAGGATGAAAGGCAAAATTGACCTTGGTAGAATTTGAACTCAGGGTGTAAAGATGGACAAAATACCATTAAACATTTTGCTCAGCGTGCTAATGATTCAGCCATTTTGCCACCTTATAATTGCATAAAATACTGGAACAGGAGTGTCAACAATACAAACTTCATGTTTTAATGTGACATAAATCTTAACTGGCATCAAAATTTCATGTTCGTTTTTGTTCCAAACACCAGCTTAACGACAAAGTTACTTTACTAAATTCTGTTTTTTCCCAAAAATTAATGGTGAAGCAAAGGTGGCATATTTCAACAGAAATATTATTTATAACAAAAGGCTTAAAAGTAGCAGGTCAAATATGACCAGATTAACTACTTATATTTTTCTTAGAGCTCTAATCTAAATTAAGATAGCATTATTTTTAATTCTCGGCATTACATCAGTTCGTCCGATCACTGACACTTAGATTCAAATATTTATTTTTAAAAGAAATGCATTCTTTCAGGTGGCATCAACTTCATGAAGATTGTCATTCTCACATTAGTAGGTCAAGACAAAATAAAAAATTAAAAAAAAGGATTTAAACTGAAAAATCTTTCATAGCTAAACTGAAGACTATATACAATTATTATCAATATTAATTACAGAATAATTTTTCAAAGTGCTGCTAGCATCTTAGTATTCTTAATAACATAATAATTTTGTGAGCGTTCTAGACATTAAAACATACAACTATTGATTATTATTATCAGATAGGATTAACTGAATACATGACACGTATATATTTAGCATGGCAGTCAGGTAAAATTTCTGTTAATATACAGCTTAAATTAAACAACTGTATTCTAAAACGGTGTTCCTAACTGTAACACCCAACAGTTTTTTTTCTTTTTTTAAATTTGTAAATAGTTTATAAAGCTAAAACATTAAATTACATTTTAACTGAACTCAGCATATTTTAATTTTATATTTTGTGTCTTAATATCTTTTTATTATGAATCTTTTTTCACCGGTTTCAGTCATTAGACTGCAGCCATGGGGCATGGCCCTTAATGGGTTCAGTTGAACGAATCAATCCCACAACTTCTTTTTAAGCTTGGTACTTATTCTATCAGTTTCTTATGCTGAACTGTGGGGATGTAAACAAACCAGCACCGGTCGCCAAACAGCAGGGTGGACAAATACAAAGATACACAAATAACAGACTTCCACACAGTTTCCATCAACCAAATTCACTGACAAAGCATTGATCAGCCAAGGACTATAAAAGATACTTGCCTAATGTGTCATGCAGTGAGACTGAACTCATAACTACATGGTTGCAAAGCAAGATTCTTAACCACACAGCCATGCTTGCACCTACATGGGGTTCTATTTTATGCATTTATATCTGAAAGACATATCTGTAAGCACTGGTGTAGCTTGGAGGGATGGGGGCAGTAGGAGCAGTCCAGGCAGCACTTTTGGGTCTGCTGTAGGCAATGTGTTTTTTGTGGGATCCGAGGGTGGCAAACGGAAGGGCCACCCCGGGCAGCACACATTCTAGCTACACTAGTGTCTGCAAGCCTTGTTATGCATTAGCATTGTCACCATTACATTGTTATCTAAGAAACTCAAAATTAAGAATCTAGTTTTTAATAGAAAAAGTTTCAATGCTGCAATGACAAAAATTGGAATTAAAAAGTTCCATCTTAACTGATAAGGAAATCTCATTTAAAATAAATCCTATATACCAATAACACAATTCATGTTTATATGAATCTATATGAATCTAATAAATAATTTGTACTATAGTAATAATTGTTCAGCCCCTGGTCAGCCTAACTGGACATGCTTTCAATAAAAAGTATTAACACAGTGGTAATGGTTTACATGGAAGCCAACATGGTTCAGAATTTATTCCTACTGCAGGGTCTTCTTTGGGTGAGTGCATTTTATAGGTTGAGCAAGTGCAATTTGGTAGATGGAAATGAAAAAGCCCACCATATATGTGCACATATTTGTATATCATCATCATCATCGTTTAACGTCCACTTTCCATGTTAAACGATGATGATATATATATATATATATATATATGAATACACACACATTCACGTGTGTGTGTGTGTGTGTAAAAATTAATAGCAGTGAAGATGTAAACATTGGCACAAAAATTTAAAAAACCACCAGTCTTTGAACAAAACCTATTATAATATTTGTTCTGCAGTCAATTGCAGACACTCTCTTGTTACTATCAGTGCCAAATATGCAATAAGTGATTGGCTTATTGGCAATATATAACCAATAACACTATAGTCCACAGCTTTCAATATAAAATATACGTATTTCAGCCATGAGCAACACATTTTGTCTTTTGTTTCCTTGTTTGTTTTCTCCATATAATGTATCTAGGGCTTTGGATGAGGTCAGGATAATAAGGTACACTTTGAGGGAAATTTAGCTACTATTTCTAACATCATTCAGTAATCCTTTTATGTACAAAAATAGGGTTGCTAGGTTGACTGAATGTGTAGCTTGTGATAGTTGTTTTTTTTTTTTTGTTTTGGTTTTTTTAAATCTGTTTTTATTCACTACAAAAGCATTACTGCAATTAAGATTCCCCAGGTAAAAATCTCATCAAAATTCAAAACTGCTTTTTATTCAACATTTCCAATTCACTTATAAATGTGGATACTCAATGTCTAAATCAAAGGCCTAAAAGAGTTTCGTTTAAACTAAAAAGAAAAAAGTAACAGTATGAAGGTCAAGGTGTTAACACAAAATAGCAACCCTCGACTGGAAACCATTCTAATACAGTTTAAACATCTGTGAAATAAAAAAACAAAAACGTTGGTTATCATGAACAAGTCAAAATAATTTAACACGGAATTTATTCTAATTTAATCCTTTCTTTTCTCAGTATTCAGAAACGAAAACTTCAACTGAAACAACTTTGATTTTCTTCACACAAATATTAGTATTTCTCGCGACCTTTAACCCCACGTTTGAATTACTTATACAAATTTATCCAAATTAGTACCATTGGCTAATTGAGTTATTTCCCTTAGCAGATTTTATTTAAAACATTTTGTTTTAGATGAACATGTGTACAAGTGTGTGTGTGAGAGAGAGGGAGAATCCATGTTGACAGAAAGAGAGAGTGAAAAAGAAGCTGGCAGGATTAGACAGACAGACATAGTATCATGCTGCAATATCCAGAGGAGCTTTAGAAGGCTTAACCTAGATGTCTTGCAAAAATAATGCATTAAAGACAACTGCAATACTACGCTGCATGTTAACTGTGAATAAGATAAAAGTTTGGTAAGTGAGAAATATGTTTCACAAGTGAAGAGTGTAAGGAAAATGTATCGCATAAAACCAACAAAGGGAAATAACTCAATTAGCCAATAGTACGAATCTGGGTATGTGATTCAAAGGTGTAGGTGATGTACTGAATGTAATACACTATAAATTCCTAATTAATTCAAATACCCCTTAGCTGGGGAAATTAAACAAAAACCTAGTGGTAATTTTTAGTGACACTCGGAGGAAAATATCATTTCAAATTATTTTACATGCTTAATAGAAGAAAAGTCTGATCTTTGATCTTTATTTGAATACAAGGTACAACTATGAGCTTGTTTCAGTCTATTCAACCTCATCGGTATAGAGACGAGAAAGTTTTTAACATATAGAAAAAGAGTTACAAATAATTTTCAGCCACCATAATTTGCATAATTAAAAATCTAACAAGCTAAAGGAAATAACTGAAATGGACTAATAGCATAAATATGGATAATTAAGTGTGATGCACTGAAAGTTGCATGCAAATTTTTTCTAATTAACAGAAATCTCTCTCTTAGTTAGAGGGAGACAGTAAAACCTAGTGACAATCATTCACAACTTTCAAAGGAATAGGGAGATAATTTAGAGAAATTAAAATGGTAATACAGTTTTTTTATCTCATACTTGTTTCAGTCGTCAGACCACGGCCATGCTGGGGCACCGCCCTGACAAATTAGTCTAACAAATCAACCCCAGTACATTTTTTTTTTCTTCAAGCCATGTGGTTGGGAAGCAAACTTATAAATACACAGCCACATCTGCAAACATTATATATATTTAAATAGGAGTGGCTGTGTGGTAAGTAGCTGGCTTACCAACCACATGGTTCCCGGTTCAGTCCCACCGCATAGCACCTTGGTTAAGTGTCTTCTACTGTAGCCTTGGCTCAACCAAAGCCTTGTGAGTGGATTTGGTAGACGGAAATTGAAAGAAGCCCATCGTATGTGTGTTCCTCGAAAGGAACTTTGCCTCTGCAAGGCCCAAAGCTCAACGATAATAATAATCCTTTCTACTAAAGGCACAAAACCTGAATTTGGGAGTAGGGGACCAGTTGATTACATCGACCCGGTGTTTCTCTCATACTTAATTTATTGACCCCAAAAGGATGAAAGGCAAAGTCGACCTCAGTGGAATTTGAACTCAGAACATAAGGATGGATGAAATGCCACAAAGCATTTTGCCTGGTGTGCTAATGATTCTGCCAGCTCACAATAATAATAATAATAATAATGTGGCACAGGGGGATGACAAAGGAATGATGGGAATGACAGGAAACACACATGACGATACACATACATGCCCAATTCCAACACCTTACGATAATGATATGAAAAAGAAACAAAAATTATAATCATGGACTGGTGATGCATTTGAATCGGAAATAGAAGAATATATTTTGAAACTAGTGAAATAGAATGAACTTGTTTCACAGAGAAATTACAAGAGAGACAGAAGGCATGAAGAATAACTGGCACAAGGTTTTATTTGATCAAAAACGTTAAAGAGTTCATATCTAAACAGGATATAGACCTCTGAAATAATAAGAAAGATGGCAGAGAAGACATCATGCTGACTTTAGATAATGTGAAATGATACAAAATATGAGAAAAATGTCAAGTGATAGGCATAAAAAGAATTTAAAATTTCTTCCCAAGGATTCTATTTATAGCAGTAAATCTTATTGCCAAGTTAAAAGACTTAACTGCCAGTCTAAAGGTTGCCGGTTCCAGTGCAACGGGATTCAATTCTGAATACTAGTAACAGATTCATCATCGTCATCAGTTTTAACATCCACATTTCTATGCTTGCATAGGTCGGAAGGAACTTCTTGAGGTGAATTTTCACAGGACCAGATGCTCTTCTAGTCAACCCTCACCTGTTTCCAAGCTAAATCCTTTCTACTATAAACACAAAGCCTGAAATTTTGGAGGTGGGGCTAGCCAATTATATCAGCCCCAGTACTCGACTGGTACTTATTTCATCGACCCCAAAAGAATGAAAGGCAAAATTGACCACAGCGGAATTTGAACTCAGAACATAAAAACAGATGAAAGATGGATGATATACAGCTAAGTATTTTGTCTGGTTTGCTAACGACTGAAAGCAAACGACCTTTATTTCCAAGTAAAATTATATTTCCCTGTGACCAGACATCTTTCACATAAATAGAAGATTTGAATAATAATCTGAATGGAATCCAACCTGTTCTGAGAATCAAGAAGTGAAGAAACAAAGCAATTATTTGATGGAGATTCTCTTCTGAAGATTATTGCTGTTTCACCATTATAGGAAAGGTTTTCTACAACTGTAGAAATTTCAGTGTTGTGTCTCAATGGCAACTGACTTGATCTAAAGACCATGGGTTAAGACTGAAACAATTACATTGTGGAAGAGCTATTATAGCCATTGAAATATATCTCGAGATGTTTAACGTCATCCAACTGCTACCTGGTCATTGACACTGTTCCACTGCAACTGACAAACTAATTACATTGTTATCATGGTTAGGCGATGAAAATATTAACACCTCATGAAATAAATTGAAAGAGAACTCAACAGCTTTAATAGAGGCACAGGTATGCATAGCTGAGTGGTTAAGAAGCTTGCTTCCCAACCATCTGGTCTTGAGTTCAGTCCCACTACCACCTCAGGACAACTAAAGCCTTGCAAAATGTGTTTGGTGGAGAGAAACTGAAAGAAGCCGATCACACATAAGCACGTTGTGAGCATGTTGTCTTGACATCATGTGATGGTCGTAAATGAGCATCACCATCATACGCACAAGGTTGTTTGTTTCCAGCCTTCTGTGAAAAACGTGTGTAACCATGGGGAAATATTACCTTGCTTGGAAACAGGTGAGGGTTGGCAACAGGAAGGGCATCTGACTGTTGGAAATCTGCTTCAACAAATTCCATCTGACCCATGCAAGAAAGGAGAAGTGAACATTAGATGATGATGATGATGATGCTGATGATTCCTAGCATTGAGTGTCATTAATTGGTTAGACTAGCTCTTCTATGTTAGAAGTTTAAATTGCATCAATTCTGTACTCGGCCTCATCCAGAAAATATTAACAATCCTTAATTTATGAATTAAGAAAATATTTTCCCATTAGAAACACTGGACCTTTGTTTTGATGTCAAAGTTTAATAGTTTTTGTTTGCATGGGTTGAGTAGGTCTGCAAATTATTATATTTAAATCTATGTTTGGTATTTCCCCAATCAATGACATCAGTATGGGTTTTACAATACAATCAGCAGCAATGATAAGATTTCTAACTATTATTTAATGAGTTACTAATTTAGTACTCAATCACTAGACAACAGCTGCAATTAATATTTTCTTATATTTACTCCAAACAAATGAACATCACAATAAATCAAATAATTAATTACTATAATAATTACAGAGATAAGTTTGGGTTTTTTTTTTTTTTAATATGATGAACAAGTAATTTCTAATTAATGAAATATTTTTACAATATTATGACATTTCATTTTAAAGAATATTTTTAAATTTTCTCTTGAGATTTTTTAGTTGTTTTACGTTTTAATTTTTTTTGTTTGTTCCCCCCCCCCCCCAATCCTTAATGTACAATGAAGAGGTGAAAGACAGATTTTTTTTAAATATGTGAAAGTGTGAAAAAAATTTTACTCACTGGTTTTAAAGCTAATGGCCGCTGAAATTCCACACTGAAAATAGAATTAGATTTATGATGCTAACTCAGATCATCTCAACAAATATTAAATATCAATTAGTAGATTAAATCACACAATATTGATTGATTAATGAACAAAAAAAAGCAAAAACAAAGTTAATGAAAGAGACAGAAATCTGTGGCTTTATTATTTTGGTTATTTAATTTAGGAAGTGTCTAACAGTTAAACCATGTGATATCTAGCAGATGATTATCAAAGATGGCAATTAATAAAATTAAAATATGAAACAATTGAAAAAGTAACAATCACAAATTGTTTTCTAGCTATTTTCATTTATGCATCCTGGAAAGATTGTTGTACAATATACAGGAAAGACTAACGAGAGAGATAACTTTGTAAATTAGCAATACGAATCAAATAGCTAGATAAGGAGGAATTCATTGAATCAAAGTTTTGATTTACAAAGAGAAAATGTAGGAATAGAAGCAGGCATGGCTATGTGGTAAGAAGACTGCTTCCCAACCATGTGGCATGGCTATGTGGTAAGAAGACTGCTTCCCAACCATGTGGCATGGCTATGTGGTAAGAAGACTGCTTCCCAACCATGTGGTTTTGGTGCCAGTGCCAATGTGTGGAACCTTGGGAAAGTGTCTTCTAGTATAATCTTGGGCCAATCAAAAACTTGTAAGTGGATATAGTAAATGGAAACTGGAAGAAGCCCATCGCATGCGTGTGAGTGTGTATGAGTGTGCATGTGTGTGTATGTGTTACTGTCTTCTTGTCTTGACTTTTTGTGACAGTTGTAAATGAGTGTCAATATTACCTTAATTGGAAACAGGTGAGGATTGGCAACAAGAAGGACATCCAGCCATATAAAAATATGCCTCAACAAATTTTGTCCAACACATGCCAGCATGGAAAAGTGGACATTAACCCTTTAGCATTTAAACCGGCCAAAATATTCTGCTTTGTGTTCAAACTGACCAGATCTGGCCTCTCACACCTAACTGACGATGTCATTCACATCGTCAAACGATTACATCATCAAAATCTTGAAGTTATAATACAAGATTAATTGAAAACAATGGGATGAATAAACATTGCATTTGATAGAATAATCCAAATGCTAAAGGGTTAATGCAATGATGATGATGATGATGATGATGTTTGTAAAGTCATTTATTTCCCAAACAAATAAACCAATTATTCCAATTGAACATACAATAGCTGGCAATTTCATTTATTGGGGGGGGGGGTTGATTCCTTTCTGGTGGTATATATTCTGTATAAGCTCAACATGGATTAGAAGTTAGTAATCCACCATATATGCTGATGTCAATAAACATCTGATTAAATTAATACAAACTCAAGATGCACAAAGCAGACTTATATGATTACGTTTCGTATGTAGAATATATAGGCAGAAAAGCTTAAGAAAATCATGAAATATAAAATCAGAGCATATAATCCATTTATTTTTAGCAATAAGAACATTAAAGGTCAACTATATTTTCCAAAATGTTTTTCGTTAAGGTAGCAAAAAATCCAATCTTTTCACAGAAAAAAATTCACATACTCTCAAATATTTTAGACATATTTTCTTCACTAATAATAATAATAATAATAAATTTATATATATATGTATGTATCTCTAATAACTAGACTAAGCAGATATCAAAAACATTTGCCTAACCTACATATATAATTTTCATATAAAGGAAACAAATATTACATTTTGTAACCACTAAGAATCATCATCATTGTTTAATGTCTACTTTTCCAGAGAATTTTATTGAGGTTAATTTTCTGTGGCTCAATGTCCTTTGTGTCGACAACGTGTGTGCGTGTTTTCATTTGTCCTCCATTACCAATTGGTTCATTAAGATAACTGCGGTTAGTTTGTTCAACTTAACCTTTCAAAATGGTGCCCCAGCATGGCCACAGTCCAATGACTGAAACAAGAAAACGATTAAAAAACTAAAAACTAACTTCTGTGCTTTTGTCAAAAGTCAACACTGCAGGAAGGGCCACAGACTGGCACGGTTGGTAAACCAGTGGAGCCTTTAGGTTCAGATCTTATCAGGGTCAACTTTTACTTTCATTTTTCTGGTGTAGATCAAATAAATGCACGTCAAAGTGGCTTGGGGCCTCTATTAGAAACCAGTCAGCCAGACATAGTATCATAGTATGGTGCACCCATACAATACATCATCTCTTTTACTCTTTTATTTGTTTGTCATTTTGACTGTGGCCATGCTGGAGCACTGCCTTTAGTCGAGCAAATTGAGCCCAGGACTTATTCTTTGTAAGCCTAGTACTTATTCTATCAGTCTCTTTTGCCAAACCGCTAAGTTACGGGGACGTAAACACACCAGCATCGGTTGTCAAGCGATGTTATGGGGACAAACACAGACACACAAACATACACACACACACACACATATATATACATATATACGACGGGCTTCTTTCAGTTTCCGTCTACCAAATCCACTCACAAAGCTTTGGTCGGCCTGAGACTATAGTAGAAGACACTTGCCCAAGGTGCCACGCAGTGAGACTGAACCCGGAACCATGTGGTTGGTAAGCAAGCTACTTACCACACAGCCACTCATACGCCTATATGGACATCTACTAAGATAGCTATCAGCTTCAATTATTAACAGCAGCCTGTACGATCATAAGAAATTTCAAGTATGATAATAATATTTATTTGATGCAGACATTTAAGGCTCAAGGTGAAATTATCCATACATCAGCGAGACACAAAAGAAATTGAGAAAAGTAGAGCAGACATCCATTTAACTTGCCTATCAATGAAACTAGATGATACTTTACACATATGTTAGGTCATGTTTTGTGTTCAGTGCAAGTCACTTCATGCTACCAAAAGTTCAAATTGAAAGAATGAAGCTATGAAATATCATTCAAAGTCAGTAGCACTAAGAGAAGTTTTGACACAAACAAAAAAAACATCTAGATAATTACTTTATATATATATATATATATATATATCTACTTAAAAGAATATATATTCTTTTATCTTTTACTTGCTTTAGTCATTAGACAGTGGCCATACTGGGGCACCACGCTGAAAGGTTTTAATTTCCCCCGGTACTTATGTTCAAGCCATATTATTCTATCAATCTCTTTCACATAACAAACTAGCACTGGTTGTTGGGATGGGGAGGGGAAGTTAAACACAAAGACAGACATGCAGTCAAAAAGAAACAGGCTTCCACACAGTTTCCATCTATCAAATTCACTTACAAGGCATTGTTGACCCAGGGTTATAGAAGAAGATATTTGCTCCAAGTACTGCACGTTGAGATTGAACCTGATACAATTTGGTTGCAAAGTGAGCTTCTTAACCAGAAGTAAGGTATATATAACTGTCTAAATGCAAGATAAAAACAATATTGATTTGGTAAACCCCAGCTGGATTAAAACAAATTTAGGGTCCTGCAGAGGAATTAGTCTACTCCTAAAACCTATGCATCCTCAACACAGTCCTAATTATTCCATATCTTTTAGATTTTACTTGCTTCAGTCATTGGACTGCAGCCATGTAGAGTCTGCCATGGTTTTCCTAATTCAAACTGACCCTTAGTATTTATTCGATAAGTCTGGTTCTTATTCTATTACCCTTTCTTTTTTTTTCTTTTTTTTTGCCAAACCACTAAGTTACATAGATGTGAACAGATCAAGTAGTACCAGTGGGGTGGGG
>NC_068987.1:87712463-87719017 GCF_001194135.2 Octopus bimaculoides
GGGGGGGGTGTCGATGTAATCAACTTACCCCCAGCCTCAAAATTGCTCACCTTGTGCCAAAATTTGAAGCTAGTAATTATAGCTTAACTTAATGTCACATTGGCGGTCATGCATAACATATTTGATAAGATGCTATTAGTTACATACGGCAATTAACCATTATCATCTTTATTCTAATTGTTATTCTCTTATTTGTTTCAGTCATCTGACTGCATCCATGCTGGAGCACCATCTTTAGTCAAACAAATTGACCCCAGGATTTATTCTTTGTAAGCCTAGTACTTATTCTATCGGTCTTTTTTACCAACCTGCTAAGTGACGGGGACATAAACGCACCAACATCGGTTGTCAAGCGATGGTGGGGGGCACAAACACACACACACACACACACACACACACACACATACGACAGGCTTCTTTCAGTTTCCGTCTACCTAATCCACGCACAAGGCTTCGGTCAGCCTTGAGGCTTTAGTAGAAGACACTTGCCAAAGGTGTCACACAGTGGGACTGAACCCAGAACCATGTGGTTAGTAAGCAAGTGTCTTACCATACAGCCACTCCAAATGTTCACTTTTTCATGCTCGTATGGGTTGGACAGAGTTTGAGGGAGACTTTTTGCAGGTGGATGCCCTTCCTGTTGCAAACCTTCACTTGTTTCCAATCAACCTTCAACTTTTTTTTCCCCTCATGGCCAGCTGTGGTTTCACAGAATGTTGGAAATGCATGGCACCACTTGTATGACAATGACATACACATGCACACCTGTCACATGATGTCAAAACAAGGAGATACAAACACACACACATGCAATGAGCTTCTTTCAGTTTGCATCTACCAAATCCACTCACAAAGCTTTGGTCAGCCAGGAAAAGACAGTTGCCCAATGTGTCACACAGTGGGACAGAACCCAAATACCAAACTTCTTAACCATACAGCCACGCCGACACCTGTAATTAATCTAATGAAAATCTCCTCCTTACGAAAATAAGCCTCGTACTAAAGAAAGAGAAATTGATATTTATAAGCCAGAACAGGACTGCACTAGCCTATAAGCAAAGAGATATATATTTTGTCTGTTAAATGTTGGTAGCTAAGCAACCAACAAGTTGTTATGGATAAATATAAATGAAAAGTTATAAACAGCAGCTGAACGATGAGAAGCATGATTTAACAAATATAGTTAAAGCAACAGAATCATAAAAATTTAATTAAGTAAGGATGTTGTAAATCAGACGCAGAGTAAAGTTGACCAATAAATGATTAAGTATTATCACGTGTCATTACACATAACAATACATATTACGTTCAATATTGTAGGTTTATTGTTAACCTAACGACAACCAAAAGCTAAGCTATGTCGTTACTGACCAAATGTTATTGCTAAACGACTGATCAACTTTTTTTTAATACAGGCCCCCACCCCTCCCGATACACACAGAGAATCTCAAGATGATTTATATAAGAAATAGCGAAGGTGAAATAGATAAAGGATTGGACCACTTAAGTACATATGTCAAGGATCTAAACAAGTTGCAGACATTTCACCGTTCCTGGACACCAGACCTTCACTCTACTTATCAATTCACCCAGAGCTAGCAAAACTTGCTTAAGTATTTTGCAACTTTATATAAGCTGACAATAAACAACAATACTTTGGGTTTCTCTACAAAATTCTGCAGGAGTGGCTGTGTGGTAAGTAGCTTGCTTACCAACCACATGGTCCTGGGTTCAGTCCCACTGCGTGGCACCTTCTACTATAGTCTCGAGCTGATCAAAGCTTTGTGAGCGGATTTGGTAGACGGAAACTGGAAGAAGCCCGTCGTATATATGTATATATATGTGTATGTATGTGTGTGTGTTTGTCCCCCCAACATCGCTTGACAACCGATGCTGGTGTGTTTACGTCCCTGTAACTTAGTGGTAAGGCAAAAGAGACCAATAGAATAAGTACTAGGCTTACAAAGAATAAGCTCTGGGGTCGATTTGCTTGACTAAAGGCGGTGCTCCAGCATGGCCGCAGTCAAATGACTGAAAGGAGTAAAAGCGTAATGTCAAAGGACTACATAAGTTGTTTTCAACAGAAAATACAAATACATCGGCGGTATTTATAGGTTTATTATTGCATCTACACACAACTGCAGCAGTCCACAAACACATTACTAATCTTGTTGGTAGTTGAAGCCCCCCCCCCCCCTCATCACCAATTGTCCAGAGTCTTTCCTAAAATTCACCGTCGGACCAAGCATCTTCACAGTTCTGCCAAAGTTCTCCAATTGCATTTACAATCTAGAGTTTTGTTTTAGGTTTAAATAAGTACTTTTTACCTTTTATCTTCAGTCTCTGGACTGCAGTCATGCTGTAGGTATGTTGGAGGACTGCTTCGAGGTTAAAAAAAATCTCAAATGAAAGCATATCTTAACTAAATATCTACTTGACTTCCTCTCAAAATGTATTATTCATCTTTCCTACATTCACACCATACATATATAATTCATGAGGCATGAAATTACATTATACAAGACACTATAAAATACCTTTGCCGGATAAACCAGACATAATTGCTACATTGAGGACACTCAATGTACAGTCCTTTAGCTAATTACAGAATTTGTCTACAACAGCATTCATTATCGAACACCAAATATTTATCACTATGTTGGTGTGGACAGTAGCAAACTAGTCTAGATATTTTATATTAGAGACTTCCTCGCTGATCTAATTTCATATTCAACACATTAATTTTTAATCTCTCCTTCTAGAGTTCACAAAACAAGTACTGGTAAATGCTGAAGTTGATTCAATTTAATATATCTCCTCCCTAACGAAAACTGACCATGTGTCAAGTCAAAAGAATATCTTTTTTTTTTTTTTAGCAATATAGAATAGCATTTATGGACATTCTCAGCAACCAAATACAGAATTAAGGTGCTGGCTTATTAGCCCATACATGAGTAATAAGTTTAAAATTTATCAAATCTATATTTAGGTAAAAACATAAGTAAGCAGATGAATAGCTGTGACCAAAATCTTTCAGCTGAGCAGCGGCAGTTGATGTTAAAAATAGAATTAGTAGGAGTATATATACATATAAAAAGATTCTAGATAGACTGCTAGTAATCGAAGTGTACCAAATATTGATGAATAAAACAGCACTAGAAGCTTTCAACTGGCATCAAGTGAAATTGTAAACCAGCACCTAGATATCATTAAGTTCATAGTAATCAGGATAGAAGAGTTATAATGAAGATTACCAAAGACAGACAGAGAAGATCCAGTGCAAAATTGTTAATGCTCATTCCATTCTACTTTCTCTTTCTCATTAACGAAGGTATTTTGCTTTCCAATCTAATATGTAGCAAATTCAAAGAAAAAGACAAAATGGTAATGATGTTGTCAAAGACACGAAAAAAAAAAAAAGACAGGCATGGAAGAGAGTTTTACTAACGTAAGATAAAAGCAAATTGAAAAAAATGTTATCTTAGTTGCGTGGGGGGGAAAAAGGAATTATATCAGAATCGATATATTATTCATTACTGACTAAAATAAACATTTCCCCGTTTAAAATGAGTATTACTACAAACTACATTGATTTTATCTAATTAGAATAATTATTTTAACAAGAAACAACAAAGAGTAGAGTGAACTTGCTGTGGGGAGTGGGAAATCGAACATTTTGGACAAAGTCTTCTGTAGGGAAAAGTTGACAAAAGAGAAATCAATGAGAGACAGAAGAGCTTTACATCTGCTAAGTTAGAAAAACTGGCTGCAACTGATGAGGAACGCAGGACCATGGAAGCATCATACAGAAACAAGAAGTGGTTGGAGGGAGAGAGAGAGAAACAGGGTGAGAGAGGTAGAATTTTAATTTTGATTTAATACAGCCACAAATTTCTCAAAACCTCAATGTACAGAGAAACTGTACAAAATTTTTTTTTAATAGTGCTTAGAAACTGGTATGGATGTATGGTAACAAGCTTGCTTCCCAACAACAAGGTTCCAGGTTCAGTCCCACTGTGTGGAACCTTGGGCATCTTCTATAGCTTTGAGCTAACCAAAGCCTTATGAGTGGAATGGATACATGGAAACTGAAAGAAACCTGTCGTGTGTGTGTATGTCAAATGATTAATTTAACCCATTTGATACCAACCTGGCTGAAACCAGCTCTGGTTCTGTAGTACAAATGTTTTGTTTTCATAAGTTTTGAATTAAAATCTTCCACCAAACCTTAATCACATTTTATGTTCCTAACACTAGCTTAATGACAACTAAGTAATTTTACTAAATTCTCTGTTATATTGAAAGTAATTGAAAGAAACACAGAGCATCTCAACAGAAATACAGTAACGAAAGGGTTAACACACAATATCATTGACATTGTAATTAACTTCGAAAGTTATTTAAACTGCATGTTAGGAGTCTTTAGTTAGTCACTAACTTGTTTCCATAACAAAAATACCGACAAAACAGAAAATAGACTTACATCTAGTCACTGACTATTAGTCTGGACAACTACTCAATCATCACGTTATAAATAATGACTTATTACAGAACAAGCCCCTCTCTTTTTCATTCACTCATATGAACATAAGACACATAGATGTTATCCACAGTATACAATACAAGTTTTAACAGGTTTCATGGTCTTTCAATATTATATACTAAAAATAATAGATTTCTGAACTGCAGCAATAGTACTGCTGGAAGCTTAAAAAGAAATGTAAGACATAAATTATTACAATCATACAACATTGTCATTACACTACGGGGATTCGTAATTATTGTGTGGAACAGGTAAACTGATTCATAATTGAAGACAGGAAAAAACGAAAACTGAATAGCCTCAAAAAATAGTCTGGTTATAAAAACTATTGAAGAAAAGTAATGTATTAAAATGTTGGAAACATTTACCTTTTTGGAAGCTCAAGGATTGCTTAAGAACAATAAACTTAACCTTAAAATTGGATGCTAATGATGTCTCAATTTTATTAATTAGTTAAAAAATTAATTAATTAATAAAATACAATAAATTTCCTTTTCTCCAGTACTCAAATAACCAGACCTCTCAAGCAACTGGCACCCAGAAAAAATAAATAAACTATCATCAGCAGCATTTAACGTCTGTTTTCCATGCTGGCATGAGTTGGATGGTTTGATAGGGGCTGGCAAAGCCAGAGGGTTGCACCAGGCTCTATTGTCTGTTTTGGCAAGGTTTTTATGGCTGAATGCCCTTCCTAATGCCAACCACTTTACAGAGTGTGCTGGGTGCTTTGCCCGCGGTTCCAGTATGGGGTGCTTTTTATGTGGCACCAGCACAGATACTTCTTACGTGGCACCAGTACGAGTGCTTTTTTTATGCGACACCAGCATGGGTGCCCTTTTTATGCGACACCAGCACTGGTGTTTTTTTTTTATGCAGCACCAGCACGGGTGTTTTTTTCTATGCGGCACCATCATGGGTGCTTTTTTTATGCGGCACCAGCACGGGTGCTTTTTACATGGCACCAGCCCAGTTCTTATTGCACGGATCTTCTTCACTGTCACATTAAGAAAATCAAAACAAAACTTTCAGTAACAAATCTCTCTTTTATTTGGATTAAAAATTTTGTTTTGATTCTCTTAATTGACAGTCACTTCCTCTCATCTGGTCACAGAAATCTCAAACTTTGAATTGGTATTAATCCAACACTAACATTACTTTCCTGTAACCTTTTTTATTTTTAAAATATATAACTTTTGCTTACTTCTTATGATTTATCGTTGACAAGTAGACTTAACTAAATTCCAAATAACTGTAAAACACAACAGCCAAGTGAAAACTGAAGGTTTTTGCAATTCTATTAAGACATTCTACTTTAATTCTAGATTACATAAAAACAACGAAACCTATATAAGTATATATTTTTGTCCTTTCTTCAAATTCAATCCTAGGATAACTGACATAAATGCATTCTATTATGAGTTATTCAAGAGTCTATGTGTGAGGCATTGCACTGCAAGGTCATTCCTCTTATTAAAAATAGCAGCTAAATTTCCGTGAAATCAAACCCTGGCTCTTTATCAAATGAATGATACATAGGTCTATATGGTTCTAAATATATATATATAAAAGGATGACATGGTCATGGTTGGAAAGCCTCAATTAGGGTTAACAAGAGACTAAATTACTACTAATACTACTACTCAAGTCAAGAGACAATATTGTGGACCTTTGACTTGTAAGAAACAACTATCCCCAGTACTTTTTTTTTTTAAACTCTGGTACTTATTTTATTGGTCTCTATTACCAAACTGCTAAGTCACAGGAATGTAAACAAACCAACACCAGTTGTCAAGCAATTATGGGAGACAAACACACATACCTTATGCATGTACATGGCTGTGTGTGTGTGTATGTATACGCACGCATGCAATGGGCTTCCACACAGTTTCTGTGTACCAAATTCACTCATAAGGCATTGTTGGCCTGGGTCTATAATAGAGGCCACTTGTGGCATGCACTGGGACTGAACACAAAACCATGTGGTTGCAAAACAAGCTTGTTAACCAGACAA
>NC_068987.1:87719117-87719384 GCF_001194135.2 Octopus bimaculoides
TACATACATACATACATACATACATACATACATACACATACATATATATAGGGCAGTGAGCTGGTAAAAACGTTAGCACGCTGGCCGAAATGCTTAGCAGTATTTTATCTGGCATTATGTTCTGAGTTCAAATTCCGCTGAGGTCGACAATGCCTTTCATCTTTTCAGGATCGATTAAATAAGTACCAGTTATGCACTGGGGTCGATGTAATCGACTTAATCTCTTTGTCTGTCCTTGTTTATGCCATCTATGTTTAGCCCCCTGTG
>NC_068987.1:87720693-87732739 GCF_001194135.2 Octopus bimaculoides
ATATATATATATATATATATATATATATATATATATATATATACATACATATAACAACTCTTGATTTTAGGAAACCCAAGTTTATTTTTGTGGTATGAATCTTTATACTATTCACACACAGTTGCACTAACGTATTTAAAGTAGCAAATAATTCTAAATTACAGCATTACAAATCATTAACATCACATAGCCACAGAGACTTACAATAATGAAACATAATAAATAGACCTTAAGTGATGAAATATCCAAACAGTTCCTAAATAACTTGATATTTAAGTGGGTGGTGGAATGGTTTCGTCTTATAATAAAAAAAAAACGTGTTTAATAAATTCAAGAATTTGAGAGTGGAAAGGATATAGCTGAAAGTATATAAATATTAAAGCACAGGTTTACATTTTTTTTAGACTTCTAACCTTTTTATATATATTATGAAGCATTGCTGAATTCTTGGTTAAGATTCCAGGTTATGACTCAACAATCTTAGATATTACTATTACATTAAGATCCTTGAAAATTGAAATACAATATTTTTAAGCACACAATATTCCATTTTTATGTATTTGGTTTGCCAGTTTCTTGATGTGAATTCCTGATTTGAAACATTTTGTTGTATCTTGGGAGGGTCTTTATGCCAATAATGAACACACATTGGTTCTGTTTCACTTCTTTTATAATTATCAATCAATTCATTAACATTTAAGCAATTAAAAATAATAAACTTATTAACTAATTAATTGTTTAATTAATCAATCAGTTAAGTTTATTAAAGACCTTTCATCATTGATTAGATCACAAATGATAATGAATGGACTTTAACAAACCTAGGTGATTGATTGACTGACCAAATGATTAATTAAAAAATCAGTTAATTGGTTAAATGGTTAACCAATTGACAAAAATAAAGTGAAATTGAATCAGCTCGTGTGTTTATTATTGGCATACTGTGTGGTAAGAAGTTTGCTTCTCAACTACATGGTTCCGGGTTCAGTCCCACTGCATAACATCTTGGACAAGTGTCTTCTAATATAGCCACGAGCCAACCAAAGCCTTGTGAGTGGATTTGGTACACAGAAACTGAAAGAAGTCGCGAGCTGGCAAAAATGTTAGCACGCCGGGAGAAATGCCTGGCGGTATTTCATCTGGCGTTATGTTCTGAGTTCAAATTCCGCCAAGGTCAACTTTGCCTTTCATCCTTTCGGGGTCGATAAACTAAGTACCAGTTACGCAATCTCTTTGACTGTCCTTGTTTGTCCCCTCTATGTTTAGCCCCTTGTGGGCAATAAAGAAATAAGAAACTGAAAGAAGCCCCTCTGTGTGTGTGTGTGTGTGTGTGTCTCCCCACCGCTACTGGACAACTGGTGTTGAGGTGTTTATGTCTCCATAACTTAGCAGTTCGGCAACAGAGACCAATAGAATAAGTACTCAGCTTAAAAAAAAAAGTACTGGGATCGATTCGTTTAACTAAAATTCTTCTAGTCAGTGCCCCAGAATGGCCAGTCTTATGAACAAAACAAGTAAAAGATAAGAGATACTAACCCTCCTGAAATATAACAAAATATTTTAATACACCTTATTAGGCCTTATGGCTAAGGAAACTGGAATTGAAGGAAGGCTGGAATCTAGAGGTGTCACACAGGCTCACTAGTGTGGGAATACACCCTACCGTCATGTGAACCAGTGACCATGCCAAAGGGTTAAATAGGCCCTGTGCCTCATAGGTAAGCTTGGGAGAGCAGGAGACAAGCAGAGGTAAATTGTAAATAAACTGGCAGAAAGCAGCAAGGAAACCACTGCTGTAGCTGTCTCCGCAAAATTATAGATCTTCATATTTTGGCATATTCTGCAGGCATTAGAGAGAGGGAAGGAGAGGTTCTGTTAAATTTATTGGTAAAATAGAATCAAGAAAATTCAGCATTGGTTTAACTTCAGAAATGCATTGGTGGCATGAAGGAAAAACGGAATGAGAAAACATTCGATATAGAAATTAACTGAGAATATCAAATTTTGAAAATGTATTTTTGAAGTTCTTTTGATAGACACTAGAAAAACTCAAATTCCTTCTGAGTTTCCAATTAAGATTTTTGTAGGTGTAACAAGTGAGGGGTTAAGGGAAATTGTCCTGCACAAAACGTTAATAGGAGTGTGGTACGAAACATAAGCAAAATATAATTCCTTCTTATATATCCAGGGTTATTGGTGAATTTTATACAGAATTTATTATTATAAAGAAGTATACAAAATTAAAAGTTTCAGTGTATGTTATCTAAACTTTAGTGCCTTCCATTTCTTTAATTATAACCTAAACATGGAAAACAGCAATCTTTTTTTTTTTTTTTATAAATAACTATTATTACGACTTGATAATGAATACATCGACAGTGTTTTGCAATGTTATGAAGTATATAATCTTAGCAAGTGAAAAGGCAGCGTTGGGGTAAGAGGGAATATAACTTCAATATTGTTTCTTTCACAAAGGAAACAATAACAATTGAAAAAGAAATTCACAAATAAATGTTCATTTGTATTATTAAGTCTTTTATTTACCTTTGAGTGGAGTCATTAAACGGGGGAGCTGTACGTCTGGTCAGTGGGTGAATAAATGTAGTCCTCTGTGAATTGTGACTGAAAATAGAGAGAAAAAGTTATTGTACTTTTTGTGTACACAACAGATATCAAAGTTGACACTAAAATAATCCGAGTAGAAAAGTAAGTAAAAACAAACCTGAAATTATAGAGACAGACAGACAGACAGATAAAGATTTTTTTTTTTTTCTGATTAAAATGTTTTGTGCTTTTGGGGTTTTTTTTTTTTTTGTTTTCTTTCCTCTTTTTTCCTGGAGAAACTGTTGTATATGTGTTGCTTTTAAGAAAAAGATTTGAACTTTAAGTGAAAAAAGTAAGCCATAATTCCAGTTTGGTGTACATAAATGTGTTGATAGAGAAGTGTACGAAGCTGTGAGTTACTTGAAACATAGGTAATAATGCGAAAAGTGTTTCTGACAACAGAGAAATGGCAATATCAGAAGAAGGAGAAACATCACTTGGCTGACATTTCTACCAGTATGACATGGCAAACTAGTTTTATTTTTGACACTTTCATTTACTTATTACCAAACACTATAATCTATTTGTTACAAAAACAAAAAAGACAAAAAAAAAATTATTGTATTTATTCATATGTTGCACTATTTTATACCTGATTAACTGGAAAAAACTGGGTAATTTTTCAGATTAACACGTGCACGATCTTCACTAGGGGGTTACGGTTTTAGGGTATTCCGTCCGTAACCGTAACCCTAACCCTAAAAACTAACCCTAACACCCTAGTGAATATCGTGCAGCTGTTAATCTGAAAAATTACCAAAAACTAGGCTACAATTCATACTTGGAGCAAAACTATGAAAAAACTATGAAAAGAAAAAAGTTTGTACCAAGATTTAACACTAAATTAGAGGCATGACTTAACGAGTAAATACAGTGGCTAAAATACTTAATTGCAAACACAAGCAAAGTACTGCTTCATAAAATATAAATTAATTCTTCACATTTATATTCAATGTCAGTTTTTAACATGTGCAAGGATGTTAAATTGAAATCTATCATAATTAAGTTTTTAACAAAAAAAAAAATACAGTTAATCCTATCTCTGAATGTGAAAGTATGTGAAAACATTATTTATTTACCTAAGCGCTAACAATCCATTTTCATCAGAAAATCTTTAGACCCATCTTGAACTATGTGAGGTGTGATGGCAAGTTTAGATAGTCAACACAAGAGTTTTTCCAACTGAATAAAAGCCAAGCCAGACTAAAGATATTTATAGTGCTGTGTTTCCATAACAGTCACAGCCTTGTCATTGTAATAGGAATCTACTCAATGATAAATATAAAATGGATTCAGATGAATGCTCTCATCAAGGAAATAACCTTGTGTTTAGTTAAAAGGTGTTCACAAAAGAATGCCAATACAATATCTGACTCTGGATTTACAAAACTAGGAATATATTACTGACAATGTACATCACTGCATTCAATTTGTATATCAATTATTTTGCTAGTCTTTTCCTAAATTGTGCAATTAGATAAGGCTAGCATTTAGTGTCAGCATTTTCTGGTGTTATTAAGAAGCTTGCTTGGCAACCATATAATTTCAGGTTTTGTATCACTGCATGGCACCTTGAGCAAGTATCTTCTACGACGATCTTGAGCCAACCAATATTTTGTGAATGAATTTGGGAGATAAAAACAGTGTTGAAGCCTCTCTGTGTGTGTGTGTGTGTGTGTGTGTGTGTGTGTGTGTCTCTCTCTCTCTCTCTCTCACCATTACCCTTGACAACCAGTATTAGTTTCTTTGCGTCCCCTTACCTTAACAGTTTCAGCAGAGGAAATCGATAAAGTGCAAAGATTTAATAAGCAATGGGGTCAATGTGTTTGACTAAAGTGCCCCAGCATGACAAAAATGGGTAAAAGATTTAGTTGACATTAAACTTTGTAAATTAATTAATAACACTAATAATAATTTACTTTTCAGCATGGGTACTCATTTATATGTAAATATCACCATAAAAAAAATTAGGGAAATAAAATATAATTAAGCAATTTTATTAATTAAAAACAAAATATATGCAATCAAATTAGCCAAGCTATTATTTTTGGATGAGGAACAAGTCATTAAAAAGTGATATATTGTGCAAATACAAAGTGAATAAATACACCTCAGTAGTCTTATCTGATAAGCTTTAAACTTTGCGACAGAAATGTATAATTATTGAATAAAAGGATTTAGTTTGAAGAATAAATGGATCTTGTTCAAAACGGGGGCGCCAGTTTTCATTTATGTTTTATGTAGTGTTTTTGGTACCGAAAGACTTTCAAACTTCGTATACTTATCTATTTTGTGTTATAGAACAGGAAAACATTTTTGTATTCGAATTTATTTCATGTAAAAAATTGTCTTATTTCGATAATTTCTACTAATCACTGACGTCTATTCAGTTGAAAACAGTTAGCGCGGTAACGGTGTATATCGTATTAATCCCCTAACCCTAACTAGACTGTTAACCCTAACCCTAACTCTAGAATCCGAACTCTAAAATTGTTACACACATAGATACGCACAGCGTAATTTATTATATAAACAATATATGCGTATAAATTACGATTAAACCGGATGAAATATGTCACAGGGAATAACATTTTTATGACCGCCCAGCAGTAACTCTATTCAGCTGAATAGACGTCAGTGATTGGTTGAAATTACAGAAATACGACAACTTTAACATGGAATAACTTGCGATGTACGTTTTTTTGTTAAGAAGACTAAGAGTAAAAGATGTTTTATATGACACATTCTACCAGTGTCCCAAGTTTCAAAGTGTTTCGTTAGTGTTTCGTTAAGAAAATACTGGTGCCCCCGTTTTGAACTAGATCCGAATAAATTACAGTTTGATTCAATAAAAATCGAAATTAATTTATTCCCAAAAATATGCATGGAGGTGGTTAAATGCTATTTAGTATAATTTTCTTCATTAAAGTTAATTGCCAACAATTAGACCAAATATCCAATTAATTCAAAACTGTTCACGTGTTAATCAACATTTTAGTTTAAAATAACTAAATATTTTAACGTTTATTTGATATTATTCACAAAATAGTTAAATTGTAATAACTACGCATCAAATTCTAGTAATCTTTTTCCTTTCTGTTAAGTGAATGTTGTCTAGTGTTTGGAAAGGTCCTTGTTCATATGGTTAACAGACCAATCTTGTAATAATTGTTACATGGCTTACTTAAGGACCACCAGATCACAGAACAAGGGAACCTGGAGAAAGGCTTTCTCCTAATCATCATCATCATTGTTTAATGTCTGCCTTCCATGCTAGCATGGGTTGGACGATTTGACTGAGGACTGGCGAACCAGATGGCTACACCAACCTCCAATCTGATTTGGCAGAGTTTCTACAGCTGGATGCCCTTCCTAACGCCAACCATTCAGAGAGTGTAGTGGGTGCTTTTACGTGCCACCAGCACGAAGGCTAGTCAGGCAGTACTGGCAACAGCCACGCTCAAAATGGTGATCGATGAATGTAAAGTACAGTGGCTTACTTTTAATAAGATGCTTTTCTTGAAATTGTCTTACTAGGAAGATAACATCAGTAGTATTTCTCGCTGGTACAAAACCAAACTGCATCTCATCTAATCCAATTCTCCTAATTAATTGAGTAGATAACTCTCTCCATAACTTTTGTAACCTAGTCCAGCAGTTTGATACCCGGTGACTTTACCCTGCATTATGGAGTGAATTAACTCAAACATTTGGCAGAGAATCAGCTGTAACAATTACAATTAGCCCATCCCACTTGGCTATGCATTAAAGAAATGCAGCAGTATGTTTAACAAAAAAATAATTTTATACTTTATTAAAAGTCAATTCATAAGAAACTAAAATAAAATTGATTGCTTACAAATAAAACTTACATTTCTTTTTTTTTTAAATACAATACATTTCTAAAGATAACAGAATGAAAGCTTTCAAGAGTACATTTATTTACATACTTCACAGGTAAGAATGACTTACAGTCACAGACAGTAAAAATAGATTTATTTATATATTTTCTGATACAATTTTAAAAATAAGTTCTATGACCTGATATATGAATTTCTAAAGCATTTTGTATTGGAAGTTTATAGCTAATAGCAAAGTGGTTGATATATCTATAACACTGAAAACCAGTTTCCTTTACATGCCATGGTCATGTGGTTTCTTTTGCTTTTTGATACAAAGATATATATTTTAATGTTTATACATATTCCTTATTACTTTATATTTAATACTGGAAATGACATTTTCTATGACCTTAATCTTAAAAGTAGAAGAATTAAACTATTATTATATCTAAGTTTTCAGCTAAGTTGAAATCATCATCACCATTTAACATACACTTTTCCATGCTTATAGAGGTTGGACAGAGTTTATTGAAGTAAATTTCTACAACTGGATGCCCTTCCTGTCACCAATCCTTACTGGTTTCCAAGTAAATTAGTGTTTTGCCATGGCTAGATATGATTTCACAGAATATTGATAATGAATGACACTACTTGTACGACAGCGATATGCATTTACAACTGCCATGAGGTATCAAGACAAGATGACACAAACACACATACATATATAAAATTGGCTTTTTTTCAGTTTCTATCAACCAAATCCTGTCAGAAGACTGATTATAATGCAGTTAACTGAAAAATCTGAAATAATACAACACGAAAATGAACTTTAAGATATAAGATAAACCAAGTAATCAAATCTATGTTCACTGGTATTTTCCTTCTATGTGCCGTAGTGGTCAATGCCAGTGCCGCCTGACTAGCACCCATGTCAGTGGCACGTGAAAAGTACCATTCGAGCATGGTCAATGCCAGTGCTGCCTGAGTGGCTCTCATGCCAGTGGTACGTAAAAAGCACCATTCAAGCATGGTCGATGCCAGTGCCGCCTGACTGGCCCTCGTGCCCGTGGCATGTAAAAAGCACCCACTACATTCTCGGAGTGTTTGGCATTAGGAAGGGCATCCAGCTGTAGAAACCTTGCCAAATCAGTTTGGAGTCTGGTGCAGCCTCCTGGCTTGCCAGTCCTCAGTCAAACCGTCCAACCCATGCCAGCATGGAAAGCAGAAGTTAAACGATGCTGTATACATTCTTCATTCTTCTCATTTTGAAAAGACAGCATTATTTCAATTCCTCGTTACAACCACTTCCCTGAAATTGTTATTAAAACACATTAAAAATATTCAAATTTCTTTTACTTGCACTTCCATAAACCGAAGAATTAATGAAAAGAATTACTAAAAAGGTAATGAATTTCTTGAAAATTTTTCTAATATTATAAATTACATTTCAGCAATTTAAGAATTTCATACAGCATTTATGCCAATAGTTTATGACCATCAATATTACAGAAAATATGAATATTTCAAATTATAGTAAACTCCTTATTAGATATTTAATTAATTGGAACTCTCACAAAACCAGCACCCAGGAAGAAAAAAAGAAAAAAGAAAACGTGTTGTTAATTAGAGTTTAGAAAAATATGCTAATTTGTGTTAATTGATTGTCATTAAAAGACAAAGTTTCTATTGTGTCTAAAATGGATTGTTCCTTCCCAAAAAACAGTTTTTTTAATTTTGCTGCATTTACAGAATCTGTATTTCATTAGGTTAATAAAACTTATTTGTTATTTAAATTAAACTTTTATTTCTTCCTATTTCCTTCATTTCTACAGTATCCAGAATATCAATGATAACACCTGATTGATGTATCATCATTAATAGGCCTGGCTGTGTGGTAAGAAGTTTACCTCCTGACTGAAGATGGCACTGAAGCATCACCACAGACCAATGACTGAAACCAATAAAAGAATAGAGAGAAAGGATGGAAAATGAAAAGCAATTAGTAGTCTATTAACACCATACACTTAGAAGAAGCTTTATACCCACCCCACCAGTACAACACTTACGAACCTATGTTCTTATGTGTGTATTTTTTTAATAGATTTAATAAGAAAAGGGCAGGCAATATCCACGACCCTTTCAAGGACCTCTAAGATTGGTCAGGGAAGGGTAGATGGTTATCTGTATGCAGGAAACCTGGCTCAAATGCTGGCAATGGAGTAGATTCCATTGGTGGCACCAAAGAGCCAGATTGTACTGTAAAAACTAGTATACCAACAGGGATAGTTATTCATATGAGATTCCACACAGTTTCTGATTATCAATTTTATTCACAAGGCTTTTGTCAGCCTGAGGCTATAAGAGACATTTATTCAAGGCTTCATACAATGGAATTGAAACCAAAACCATGTAGTTGTGAAGTAAAATTCTGAAGCATACAACTATGTCTGAGAAAAAGAAAGTAAAAAAAAAAAAGTGCTTAACCTACAGCTTTAAATTACAATCAGATTGGATTCAAAAGAGTTGCTAATAATCAAGATATTATTACCCACAAGGTTCAGTCTTTGTTGTAATGTGATAGCTTCCGTGTATCAGTTGCCCTGAGACATATGCCAAGAGAACTCAAGCTCCTTGTAGGGCCTACCATGCTGGATAGGCCAAAAGATAGAGACCAGATATGGACCATCTCTTCCCAGAGGTCTAAACAGATTTGTGTAGGGCAAACAGACCTGCCTAGAAAAACCAACAAGCCCAGGGAGAAGGCCTAAAAGGCAACTCAGCACCGAGAACAGTCATTGATGGGCCAATGCTCCATAGGGAAAGAAAGGTTTAAGAAAGATGCTATTATGATTATTAATCTCAAAGAATTAGAACAAGAGTTTTTTTTTCATGCTGATTTTATTGATTAGACATAAAGTCTGTTTTATAAAAGACAGCTATAAACCAAATTGATACATTTACAGATATTTGTTTTATTGATACCAAAGGGATAGAAATCAAAACAAACCCTAATGGTTCACTTAACCTCAGATTGTTTCATATAATAACAGTTATTGCTTTTCCATATAATTTTCATTTCATTTATTTATTTATTTTATATTACTTTTTGTGAACTCTAATGTCATTGGTTACAGATTTCTGACAGGCTAATTACTGGTTCACTAAATTTACAACTGTCAGAGTGGCAAGGGAGTATTTGTGAAATTAAAGTCAAATATATAACACCAAAGGGCAATTTTTGTTGGAAAGCACTGGTTGATAGATTTTCTTGCCAATTCTTACATCTTTCACCAATATACATCAGTAAGGAACACACACACACACACACACACACACACACACACACACACACACACACACACAATTTCTGTTTCAAACAAGGTGCAGATGCAGCCGTGTGGTTAAGAAGTTTCTAATATAGCCCTGAGTCAACCAAAGCCTTGAAAGTGGATATGGTAGATGGAAACTGAAGGAAGCCTGTGTGTGTGTGTGTGTGTGTGTGTGTGTGTGTGTGTGTGTGTGTGTGTGTGTGTGTGTGTGTGTGTGTGTGTGCGTGTGCGTGTGTGTGCATCCGTCCGTCCTTGTCTTGACATTGCATGATTGTTGTGAATGAATGTCCTGTCCAATATTCTGCATAAACATGTCTGGTCATGTTGGGGAAATACTAGCTTGCTTGGAAACAAGGGCTGGCAGCAGGAAGAACATCCAGCTGTACAAAATCTGCCTCAATAAACCATCTGACCCATGCAAGCTTGGAAAAGTGGATATCAAAATGATGATGGTAATGATGATGATGACCATAATGGTAAAGGCAATAGTAGAAGACACTTGCCCAAGAGCCATACAATGAGGTGAAATTTGGAATCACATGGTTTTGAAGAAAATTTCTTCATGTTACCATGTCTGCAAGGAGAGGCAGCATAGTCAACAAATTTTGTAATGGTAAGCACGAAGAACCTCCTTAAAATGTTGGCACTTAATATCAAGTTCTTTTACAAGAATAAATTTCAATCGAGCCTCTATTGAGGCAATGACCAAGACCTTTGGCATTATGTCGAGCTTAAGAAGAAGAAGACCGATCAAGCTGAGCAAAAGTCACACAAATGGCACCCGTGCCGGTGACATGTGAAAGCACCTGTTACACTCTCAGAGTGGTTGGCATTAGGAGGGGCATCCAGCCATAGAAAACCATGCCAAACCAGACTGGATCTTGGTACAGCCTTCCAGCATGCTAGCCCAGTCAAACCATCCAACCCATGCCAGCATGGACAACAGACGTTAAATGATTATGGTGATAAACAGTTTTATGCTGAAGAAATCAGGGTCTGGATTTCTAAAATATGGTCGAGTAAAGCATGGCTCTGTGGAGGCACAGGCATAACTGAATGGCTAAGAAGCTTGCTTTGCAACCACATGGTCTCAGGTTCTGCCCTACTGCATGGCACTTCAGGCAAATGTCTTCTACAATAACCCCAGGCCATCCAAAGCCTTCTGAGCGAATTTGGCAGATAGAAACTGTGTGGAAGCAAGTGTGTGTGAGTGTGTATGCATGTGTGCATGCACATTTATGCGTGCGTATGCGTGTATGCTCACCACTACTTGACAACCAATGTTGGTTTGTTTACATTCCCATAACTTAGTAGTTCAGCAAAAGTAACTGTTAGAATAAGCACCAGTCTCAAAAATAAGTACCGGGGTCAATTCCTTCATCTGAAACCTTCAAGGAAGTGCCCCAGCATGGCCATAGGCCAATGACAAAAAAGAAAAACTGAAATCATAAGACCTCACTTGATACTTTCTAATCATTTTTAATGGTTCCATTTGGTGGGAGAGCAGCCCTCAGCCTTTTTCTCCCTGGTGGAGAAGAAGGGACATCTTATAGATCATCCTCAGATTGAACACTGAATCTAAGGCTTCGATGAAGTGGACTCCACTGAAAAAACCCAACCACTAGGTGGCAGTGAGAAGAGAAATAAGTCTACTGTCCAAGTGACAAAAAAAAACCCCTTTTTTTTTTTAATCATTTGCCTATCCAAAACATTTTCAAAAGTTTGTCCAGTTTGTCCAGTAGACATTCAGGCTTTTGGTCAGCCCTTCTTTCACCCATGTCTGTGTAATATAAAGCTTTCTTTTCATAAGTCACAAGTTACTCTGACAGTTGTAAAAAGAAAATTAGGAATGTGTATCATATACAATGCATGGACACTAGCAAAATATGTCCTGTGCATCAGTGCTACTCAAAGTGGTAGTCTACAGACCAGCACTGGTCCACAAGCCATCAGCTGCCATTATGTGGCAAGTTTTCAGAAAGGAAAGAAACATAAAATGCTTATGTAATATTGTATTATTTGTTTACAAAATAAATATAAGATAAAAAAAATTGTCAACTTTTATTACACTCTTTATACTCTTTTACTCTTTTACTTGTTTCAGTCATTTGACTGCAGCCATGCTGGAGCACCGCCATTAGTCGAGCAAATCGACCCCAGGACTTATTCTTTGTAAGCCTAGTACTTATTCTATCGGTCTCTTTTGCTGAACTGCTATGTTACGGGGACGTAAACACACCAGCATCAGTTGTCAAGCAATGGTGAGGGGAC
>NC_068987.1:87732987-87733965 GCF_001194135.2 Octopus bimaculoides
TTTCCTTCATCATATATATATATATGTGTGTACATATATACGATGGGCTTCTTTCAGTTTCCGCCTACCAAATCCACTCACAAGGCTTTGGTCGGCCCGAGGCTATAGTAGAAGACACTTTCCCAAGGTGTCACGCAGTGGGACTGAACCCAGAACCATGTGGTTGGTAAGCAAGCTACTTACCACACAGCCACTCCTGTGCCTATATTATATATATTGTTTCCACTATAAATTAATATTACTAAGAAATATTACCGGTCCCTGGCACATTGGAAGAAAAAAAAACTGCTGGTATGCCACGTCAGGTAGTTTGAGAAACACTGCTGTACATCACATGTGACACACAGAACAGGCATCTTTTCAATTAATACAAAAAAGTAAAAAATACACTTACTGTTATAAAGGTTGTTATGATACAGTATACACATTGTTTAGTGTTATGACTGAACTTACAAGAGGGTGACATAACCTAATTTGAATCCTATTAAAATCTGACAAAACTATAACTTTGGTGGATAAATAGCATCTGTGTCATCAACAAAAGTATAATATGTCAGGTGTGTTAACTTGATATTTTATGTCTGAGCAACTGATTGGCTAATCTCCTTCATATACAACTAGTCAAATGGAATTATTCAACAATAATCAATTGGATCTTGATGTTAAAAGGAAACTGTTAAAGACATTTACCAGAAAACAGAATGATTTCAATAGTAAAAGCGCTAACAAATGCTCTGACCTATGCAAGCATGGAAAAGTGTCTGTTAAAACAATGATTTTTATATATAGCTGGTGTGTGAGTGTATGTATATATATTTTAAGGTTTGTCATAAGACGAGGTATACATTGGTTATTGCTGTACATACCTATAGGATTTCACAAGAAATCGGAATCCTGTCAAAATTCAACAAAACAATTTCTACATCTATACATATACCTCCCTCCCTCTCTCTCTCTCTCTCTCTCTCTGTATATATA
>NC_068987.1:87734481-87748545 GCF_001194135.2 Octopus bimaculoides
TATATATATATATATATATATATATATATATAAATATATATTATATATGTATACACACACACACACACACTAGATAGAAATGTGTGTAGAGAGAGAGTGAGAGAGGGCAGGAGGACATTTGCCCAAGGTGTTCTGTGGTAGAATGAAATTCAGAGCTGTCAGGTCACAACATTTTTAAGTACATCAACATACCGCTGTTATTCTATAAATATAACTTCCAATCAGCCATAATTGACCACACCAGTGACCAAAAACACTCCAAACATGGCCACTCCATCTTTTATCGAGAATTAACATTATCCACCAAGTCCTGACCATTTTAAAAAGCAGGTTTTAATGTGCAAAAGATTTGGCATCAACCACCTGGGCCCAAGTCTCCCTGCTCTAATCATGCACACCTATAAGCAGAGGCATTCCAACTGAGACCATCCCATCTTTTTAGTGTACTTTTTATTTAAGATGGTAGGGTCCAGTTTGAAGAAATTTGACAGCTATTTCTAACAGGTTAAGTAACCCTACAGAGAATCTCTCTACATATTTAACACAAGTACTCCTGCTGTATCTTATATGAACAAGCACTCTATCTTAATCTTTCACTCATTACTTACACACTCTCTCTCTCTCTCTCTCTCTCTCTCTCTCTCATCACCTTCCATATTTTAATATTTCATCCACCACTTCTATCTGATTTTAGCAACCAGTTTCAAAACAAATCAATATTTTAGAATGTAGACATGTGTGCATGTATTTACATGTGTATGTATTTCTATGCATGTGTATCTGAATGTGGAAAAGCATGTAAGGGAGTGCATCTGTGTGCCTGTCAATATGTGTGGTTGTGTAGTTATGTTTACGCATGTACATAACTGCGTGCACATATATACAAGTCTCTGTGTGTGTGTATATGTGTGTGTATATATATATATATATATATATATATATAGTTATATTTATATAGTTATATAGAAAGAGAGGAATATGTACGTATGGACTTATATGTATATGTAAATATGTATCCCAATGTGGTATACACACACACACACACTTAAATGCTTCAGTAAGAATATTTCTACAATGCGGATAGGGCTGCGTGCTTCTGTATTCATTAACAGAATCACAAAGGACCTCAGAGACAAATATATTTTCTTCATTTAGAATAAGGATACTACCAAAACTGGACTTGTGGGGTGCGATTGTAAGCCATCAGTTGAAATTTCAGTCAATATATCTACTTATCTATTCTGATTAATATCTCACGGCTAACGTACCAAAATAAAACAAACTGTAAATTATAGATTTTATTTATTTCAGAGTTATATAGACAAAGGTCTGTGTAATACTAAAATGTTACTCAAGCTCTCAGTTTCATTTTATCCATTTAGAATATGTAAATATATAGGTACAAACATGGCTGTGTGGTTGAAGTGCTTGCTTTGTAATCATGTGGTTTTGAGTTCATTTCCACTATATGGGGCCTAAGACCCTCTGCTTCAGCCAGTCGGCGCCTTTAGAGTGAAATTGGTTGATGGAAACTGCATGCATGTGAAAGAGATAGTGTGTGTGAGAGAGAGAGAGAGAGAGACCTCTATTTGGCAGTTAGTGTTGATTTGTTTATGTCCCCATAAACCTAGCAGTTCAGCAAAAGAAACCAACAGAATAAGTATCAGCCAAAAAAAAAAAAAAAAAAAAAAAAAAAAAAAAAAGAATAGTACTAGAGTTGTTTAGTTCAACTAAAATCCGCTCAAGGCAGTGCCCCAGCATGGCCACAGTTCAATGACTGAAACAAGTAAAAGCTAAATCACTGTTTTCTTTTTCTAAATAGGAAATTCAAAACAATCTTTCCGGAATGTACTACCAACAGGAATACCAATGAGGGTACCTCTATAGAGAACAATCAAGTCACTCAACCTGCAAGAAACAGTAGCCCAATCTCCCTGAAATTATACTCTACCATTTAAAAAACAAAAAATAGGGGCTGTTTTGGTAAGGCTTCTGTGGCTTCTATGCCCTTCCGAACACCAACCACTATGCAGTGTCCTGAGTGCCTATTTTCTTTGCCTGGCACAGTGTGATACAGTGTGACAAAGCCTTGACACTCAAGTTACAGGAATAATGGTTACCCACTTTGAGTGGATAAATTTTGTGTGTACAATTATCAGTATTGAAATAATAAGCAGCTATCAAAGAATAGGAGCAACACAAATTTCATTTACCCACCAGTTAATAACAGTTAACTCTGGGATCAAAATTATATTCATTCTTAATAAATCAAAAGACCCAGTGAGAACAATATGAGGAAGCATAAATATATAAATTTCAATTAATTTGGTGGCCACATTTCCTGCTGGAATAAGTAAATCCTATAAAATGAAAGAAATAAATCAATACAATTTATAGAGCATGAAGATAAAAGATTTACTTCAGTAAAGACAGAACAAGCTATCAACTGATTCTCTCAAGAAAAATGCTAAGAAAAGAATTATCTGTATAAATGAATAGCAATTTACATAAAAATATAAATATAGGCACAGGTGTGGCTGTGGGGTAAGAAGCTTGCTTCCCAACCACGAGGTTCTGGGTTCAGTCCAACTGCGTGGCACCTAGGGCCGACCAAAGCCTTGTGAGCGGATTTGGTAGACGGAAACTGAAAGAAGTCCATCATATGTGTGTGTGTGTGTGTGCTTGTGTGTGTGTGTGTGTTTGCGTGTGTGTGTGTGTTTGTCCCCCCACCATCGCTGTGTTTACATCCCCAAAACTTAGTGGTTTGGCAAAAGAGACCGATAGAATAAGTACTAGACTTACAAAGCATAAGTCCTGGGATCAACTTCTTTGACTAAAAGGTAGTGCTCCAGCACGGCCACAATCAAAATGACTGTAACAAGTATAAGATTAAAAGAATATGAAGCAAACTGAATATTTAAAACTGTTTAACCCTTTTGGCACCAACCTGCCTGAGACTACACTTAGGATTAGAATACAAGCTTTTCGTGGGTTTCAAAGCAGTGATTCTCAACCACTTTTCTGCCCAGGGACCCTTTTTGATTCTTACTTTACTTTACTGGTCCCTCGTAGCTATTTTGTGTATAAAAAAAATCCTACTGTATTCTTATATTATTAGGGATTATGTAGAAAAAAAAAAAAAATCTTAAGATATTTTGTGTATTGCAGAATTATAACCAATTTATGGCCCATAAATTTTAACAAAATCTTATATGGAGCCCTAAGGATCGGTCGTGTAGGCCCCAGTTGAGAACCACTGGCTTAAACTAATCCAAATTAAAAGTTTCTATCAAAATTTCATGTAAATTTAAGTTTCAAACACCATCTAAATAATGATTTCAAATGTTTGCCACAAAGCAGCTTGGGGGATGGGCATTAAGCTGATTACATCAACCCCAATGCGTAACGGGTACTTATTTAATCGACCCCGAAAGGGTGAAAGGCAAAGTCGACTTTGGTGGAATTTGAACTCAGAACGTAGCAACAAGTGAAATACTGCTACGCATTTCACCTGGCGTGCTAACAATTCTGCCAGCTCGCCACCTTGGACACCATCTAAATAATGATAAAATTAAATTACTAAATTCTTCGTTATTTTTAAATTTAATTGAAATAAAGGAATACTTCAACAAAATTACAGTAATGAAATGGTTGAAAAAAAATATCATTTAAGGATTCAATTGTTTTTAATGAAAACAAAAGAGAAAAAAACATGAAAGGTTTTGTAGGAGATGAATGTTTTATCAATCAATAGTTTAATTTTAGTTAATTAGTACACAATTAGTATGCAGTTTTTCTGCAATTACTAATTTGCTCAACTAACCTGAGATCTACGAAAATCTTTTGATCTGAATAAAACTGTTATTAGCAATATATAACTAAATGACATTAGCAATATATAATTAATACAATATTTTAGGAACACCTGTTCCTTGACTGATACATAAATTATATATTAATTCTCTGACCTAATTAATGCTTCAATGGGGAGAATAATCGTTTATTTAGTAGTTTCTTCTAGAAACAAGGATTTTCTCTGAATGCTTTACAATATGATACACATGACATCTGGTACTTTAAGCAAGTATGTATCTTTTATTATAGCCCTGGGCTGACAGAAGTCTTGTCAGTGGATTTGGTAGATGAAAATTGAAAGAAGCCCATCATCATTTAATGTCCATTGTCCATGGGTTGGATGGTTTGACCATGGCTGATAAGCTGGAAGGCTGCACCAGACTCCAGTCTGATATGGAATGGTTTCTACGGCTGGATGCTCTTCCTAACGCCAACCTCTCCAAGAGTGTAATGGTTGCTTTTACATGTCACCAGCATGGGTGCCATTTGTGTGACACCCGTTTCTGCCATGACTGCAATTTTATTTGGCTTGATGGGTCAAGCATGACATAATACCTAAGGCCTCGGTCATTCCTCATTGCCTCCATGAGGCTTAAAGCTTGAAAGGTGCTTTTTGCGTGCCACTGGCACAGGTGTCAGTTATGTGACACCAGCATCATATATGCAATGCTGCTGCGTGTACAAGTAGCAGACATTGGAGACAAACACAGACCACAGGCAAATTGGAGCCTGTCAAACTGTCCAACCCATGCCAGCAAGGAACACAGATGTTAAGTGATTATCATGACATCTGAGGAATTTTCAGCTAATTACATGCAAGTGTAATGAACAGGGAATTCAATTAAAACCAACTGAGATACATTCATATGAAGGATACCAATAGATTAGATTTTTTTTTTTTAAAGTACTTTTAGACACTTTTCACTATATTTTATGAGCAGATCTTATTCAAGTCCCGTTAAATCCAACAAAATAATTTCTCCAGGTATAGGTATGTGGTTTCATGTTCAAACCCATTGTGTGGACACTTTGGGCAAGTGTCTTCTACTTCAATCCTAGGATAACTAATGCTTTATAAGTGAAATTAATTGATGGAAACTGTGTGGAAGCCCATTGCACACGTGTTTGTATGTATGTATGTGTGTGTGTGTATATATATATATATATATATATATATTTATATATATATATATATATACACACATACATACATACATAGAGAGAGAGAGAGAGAGAGAGAGAGTGTGAGTGAGTGATGCAAATAAACAGGATTAGAGATATGTATAGACACAAATAACTAAATATATTCAGGAGATAAACATATGTAGAAGCACATAGGTATATATAGACAAATTTACATTGAGAATAAAAAATATGCTTGTGTGTCCCCCTGTCTGTGTCTTTCTCTCTGTCTCTCTGTACACATACATACAGAAAGATAGAGAGAGAGAGAGAGAGAGAGAGAGATTTTTTTAATGCTCAATGTAAATTTATTTATCACATAAGAGTGGCTATAAGAAAATTCCAGGTCAGCTGATATGGAGATCATGATGCAGATAAACATGACTAGGCTTGATATATAAAACACACACACACAATTTTATATATATATATTTTTTTTTTGTTATATTTCTGCTGCTTTTTTCTGCAGATGCCAGACCTGAAACTAGTCTGCAGATGCCAGACCAGCAGGGGGACGCTGCTGACCTCCCCTGTTCGAAGGTTATAAAGGACACAGGTTTCGTGTGTCACATAGCTAGCTAGAGGCGATGGCTTCTTGGAGCTAATTCACGGCAGCTTTCGTCCTAATTTTGGGACTGCCATGTTGGCTTGGCGATAACTAGTAATTTCCAGTACCGCTGCCGTAGTCTCCTTTAGAGAGACTTAGAAATATTAATAAATATATATATATATATATATATATATATATATATATATACATACATAGATGTGTGTGTGTGTGTTTTATATATCAAACCTAATCATGTTTATTTGCATCACAATCTCCATATCAGCTGACCTGGAATTTGGTCCCCAATAAAAATTCCAGAGTCCAAATCGTTTGAGTACGTTTTCTATATTGGGCATTTTTAGCTCTCACCTTTTGACTGTATCTGTATACATATGTGTATGTGTATATATAAATATGTATAGTGTGTGTGCTTATATAGCCCACCACCACTTGACAGCTTGTGTTGGTTTCATTACATCCCTCATAACCTAGCAGTTCATCAAAAGAAAGTGATAGAATAATTACCAGGCTTTAAAAAAGGATTGAAGCCAAAGTGTTTGACTAAATTCTTCAAGGCAGTACCGCACTGCATGGCTGCAATCCAATGACTGAAACATGTAAAAGATACCTACACAGGTTGTTAGATGAAACACACTTCCTATTTTCAAAACTCTAAATACCCTAGGGAGTTAATCTACCTGAACACTGGAGTTCCTTAACCATTTTGCGTTTAGATTTCTTTGTCAAATGGAATTCTTACTTATCCTCATTGCTTTGAATTAATCAGGTCGCTTCAATATTTCAATGGGTGTGTTTGTAAATTCTTAGACTGACATTGTAGGGTAGGTGGGAGATGTTGGATATGGTCAGTTTTAACATAAAACCAGTAGATTATTTCAACCAGATTAACCCTTTCGTTACCATCCCTGCTAAAGCTGGCTCTGTAGTACAAATGTCTTGTTTCCCTCAGTTTTGAATTAAAATCTTCCACCAAACCTTAGTCACCATTTATGTTCCTAACATTAACTTAATAATAACTAAGTTATTTTACTAAATTCTTTATTATATTTAAAATTAACGGAAAGAAACAGAGCATCTCAACAGAAATATGGTAACAAAAGGGTTAAAAAATGATTAATTTAACCCTTTTGATACCAACCTGGCTCTGTAGTACAAATGTCTTGTTTTCATAAGTTTTGAATTAAAATCTTCCATCAAACCTTAGTCACAATTTATGTTCCTAACACTAGCTGAATGATAACTAAGTTATTTTATTAAATTCTTTGTTGTATTTAAAAGTAACTGAAAGAAACACAGAACATCTCAAAATAAATACAGTTATGAAAGGGTTAAATGTTAAAAGGTTAAGTGATAAACTAACTATACACTGTTAAAATCATTAAGAAATTCTATTCGGCTCAAAGTGCTAAAATAGATCTCAAGATAGTCGAACTTATTACAAAAGAGCTAATTAAGTAAAATTAAGCAAGTAATTGACAAACATATTTGCTGCAAATTCTTATATATTTTGTTTTTGTCTTTATGAATAATGAAATCCTTAAATTAGTAATATAGGGTAATGTCAATTAGCTGTCAGACGTGATACCAGTTAATTACAGTATAACTTACAGTAAATAAAGCTACTTGTTCAATGCTGCTGGAGAGCTCTCGACAAAATATAGGTGCAGACGTGCTTGAGCAAAACACTTCATTTCTCATTGTCCCAGGCCACCCACCTGTAAATGAATAACCCTTTTATGTCTTGTTCAGAGGTAATATGATCCCAGTCAGTTACACTCCATGGTAATGATGATGATGGTCTTGACAGGCGGTACTGGCAACAACCACATTCAAAAGGGGTTTTTCATGTGCTACCTGCATGGGAGCCAGTCCAGCGGCATTGGCAACGACCACGCTCAAATGTTTTTTCACATGTCATCAGCACATGTACCAGTAAGGTGACACTGGCAATGATCAAGCTCAAATGGTACTTTTTACATGCTACCGGCATGGGAACCAACCAGCAGCCCCAGCAACGATCACGCTCAGATGGTGCTTTTAACATTCCACTGGCACGAGTGCCAATCAGGCGGCACTGTCATCAGCCATGTCAGCGATTTTGATTTCACTTTCCTCAACAGGTCTTCGCAAGCGATAAAATAAATCCAAGTGTCGCCAAAGAAAAAGAATACATTCAATGAGTTGCAATAAGGAAAAGGATATACGGAATTATGACTGCTGATAATTGATGTTACTAAGATGAAAGAGAACAATCTAGCTTTGCATTCATTTTCTTTGACTCTTGCTTATAAAGTAGAAAATGCACACCAAATACAACTGGCACTCCATCGGTTATGATAATGAGCACTCTAGTAGAGAAGTGAAGATGCAAGTGGCTAAGCACTCCACATGGGGGGGGGGGCGGTGTACAGTTAATGTAGTTCTAAGGGAGGTTGACCAGAATGTGACAAGACTAGCCCTTTGAAACACATGTATATTTGCCAGCTGAGTGAACTGGGGCAATGTGAAATAAAGTACCTTACTCAAGGATACAGTGCACCACCAGGGATCGAACTCATGACCTTATAATCATGAGCCAAATACATCAAGCACTAAGCCACGCACCTTCTAAGGATATATAATGTACAGTATACACCGACAGAAATTATAATACAAGGGGTGTATGAAAACTTTTGAGCCTTGAAGTTTTGGACCTTCATCAGAAGTCTTGTACCATGTTTTGTTTTCTTTGAGGTTCAAGACTTTTCTTACTGCCCTCGTAATTAGATAAAAATAGTGAAGTAGATTTTTAAAATATCTAACCCTAACCCTGATAAAGTAACAGCTAATGAACCTTCAATAAAACCCCAGTGAAAAATTTTTGTAAATATTTTCCTTCATTATTTGTAATTAAGAAAAAAAGGTTAACATTCTTTCCAATAAACCGGATTTTGTCTAAATACCAATTACATGGTTTAAATAAATGGGTTTGTTTTATTTAAGTATCTCAAAAATAGCTCAAATTCACTAAAAATGTAAATATTTTAACTGACATTCAGGTGTGTTTAGTTGAGTCAACTTCTATTTGTAAATAACTTTTGCCGAGATTTTTGTTCAATGATTAATCAAATCTCTTTATATTTTGAGTTTTGTCATCAAGTATTTTAAATATAAGTCAAATTTATGCAAGTTCCAATTCAATACAATCTTTTCCTCTAAAAGAATTCTAATTTTTCCTTTCAAGTTTCCTTTAAAACTTCATCAATTCTTGGACTGGGCAGTCCATTGTGCTCTTGAAACACTTCATTTCTCATTGTCCCAGGCCACCCACCTGTAAATGAATAACCCTTTTATGTCTTGTTCAGAGGTAATATGATCCCAGTCAGTTACACTCCATGGTATTGATGATGGTCTTGACAGCATATCTCTTTACTAACTTCGTGTTTGAGTGACCTGCAATTGCGTTGTTTAGTTTCAGGTTTAGTTTCAGGTTAAGCTTGATCTAGCAGGCCTTGCGTTGTTATTTAGTTTGAGGTCAGATTTGAACTAGCAGGCCTCATGCTCTTACTTAGTTTCAGATCAAGCTTGATCTATCAGGCCTTTTGTTGTTCATTAGTTTCAGGTCAGACTTGATCTAGCAGACCTTCAATCAAAATTTCAGTTGTGATCACCTAAGACTTTTGTATATTACTTGTGACATCCTTTTTCCTTTTTAGGACAGCAGGATGTGAAATAAGATTCAGGTCACTCAAACAGAAAGTTAGTAAAGAGATATGCTGTCAAGACCATCATCAATACCATGGAGTGTAACTGACTGGGATCATATTACCTCTGAACAAGACATAAAAGGGTTATTCATTTACAGGTGGGTGGCCTGGGACAATGAGAAATGAAGTGTTTCAAGAGCACAATGGACTGCCCAGTCCAAGAATTGAATCATGATTCACAAGATTGTGAGTGTGGCATCCGAACCACTAGGCTATGCATCTCCCCTGTTAAGACCACTGCCTCTAAAATCCCTTTAGTAAAAGGATTTTTGGCCAGGTTCAACAACAAGATAGTTTTTCAATCAACCAAATAACTAGTTAGTGTAAGTGGCTGAGTATTCCTTGGGCAAAAATTTAACGTAACATGGTTAACCCCTTTCAATTACAAGCACAGTCCTCTAACTGGCTTTCACATGATTTTCATCAACCTAATTTTAATTACAAGCATTGGGATGAGTCAAATCTATGGTAGAAGACACCTGCCCAAGACAAACACAAATCATAGTCATTCCAAAACAATTTATAAAATACAATCTCTTTATTAATGTCCATGTGGGCTAAAGGTGAGTCCTGTTCAAATGTACAAAGACAGGTTATTATCAGTGATAAAAATACTAAGAACATAAATCATTGGAAGTTAATTATCATTCTTTTTCCCCATAGAATACAGTTTGAACATTCAGACAGTCACTATCTTTCCAAATCCTATTGCATTCCTCAAAGGTTGTCTTGGTGGACAAGTTGACCTACCTTTTTTTGGCTGCAAAATTCGGTTTGAAAAATTCAACTTGTATGTCAAAAAATATGGTAATGTCCACCAATGAAAGTTTAATTTTGACTATTAAAAATTGTATTTGCCTTATTCATCAAGTATTTTAGCAAATTCCAATAGAAAAATGTAAGATATATTTCCTATACTTTAAGGAAATATGAATCTTTGCACAAGTGTTTTATAAATTGTATGAGAAGTCTTGTTTGTAAGCAGCTGACTCACTGAGTAAATACTACTCCACTGGAGGGGAAACCACCCACATGTGACAAACCATTGACAAAATGAAAATGTTTACAATGGCAGAAGAATGTGTCTGAGTAACAAAATTATTCAACCATTCATTACTCAAACAAACATGAATCTCAAGATATGTTTCAATTGAATTCACTAAGAAAATATATTTCAATAAAATATATTGTCATAATACTTTTTGTAACCATAAATATATGAGGAAAGCAACTACATCATTGAAAAGTTATGTTGCCAGCATGGAAAGCGGATGTTAAACGATGATGATGACGATAGATTATATCAAAAAGCAAGCCTTTTTTTTCCTTTTTCTTTTCTTTGTTTTGCTTCTACCTTCATCATGCATCAAGTTTACCTAGAGCTTTATTGATTTCTAATTGAGTGTCTATAGGACCCGATATCTCTACAGAACTGCAACCAATAAGAACCAATATATCTCAAGCACATGAGGCATTCATCAATTTCCCAGTGCTGCTGCTGCTTACAATAGCAAATTGTTCTTTTACTGCAAAGCGTTTAATATGAATGCTTCCTTATTTCCAAAATTGGCTTGATTAGCTGGTGTTTATTTGCCTAGAGTTTCAAGTATGAAATAAAGGGGTCATTAAGCTCTCCATGAATTGAACACAAACCCCAGTCTATTCAAGCAACACTCCTAAAGGATCTGTAACATATTCCTCACAAATGAATGAACGATAGGCACAGGTATGGCTGTGTAGTACCTGGTTCCAGGTTCAATCCCACTGCATGGCACCCAGTGTGTGTGTATCCCACACTACTGCTTGACAATCAGTGTTGGTATATTTACAACCCCATAACTTAGTAGTTCGGCAAAGGTGATTGATAGAATAATTACCACACTTAAAAGGAAAAAAAGTACTGAGGTCAATTCATTCAACTAAAAATTCAAGGTGGTGCCCCAGCATGGCCATAGTCTAATGACTGAAACGAGTAAAAGATAAGATGTATAATCTTCTCTACTCTAGGCACAAGACCTGAAATTTCAGGGGAGGGGGCCAGTTGATTAGATCAACCCTAGTACACAACTGGTACTTAATTTATCGACCCTGAAAGGATGAAAGGCAAAGTGGACCTCAGTGAAATTTGAACTCAGAACATAGAGACACACGAAATACCGCTAAGCATTTTGCCCAGCCTGCTAACATTTCTGCCAGCTCGCCACCTTAAGATAAGATACATAATGAAATAATGAAAGTCTCTCACAGTAGAATTGACTGTCAGCTGATAGTCTAATACTATTACAGCTTTCACTTTTAATATCTGTGTACTTATATAAGTGAACGGAACCATGAAGACAAACAAGTGAGGACACCTGAGCGAGTGTTGACAAAATGAACTGCCAAACACCTTGGCTGGTTGTCAATTCAGCCACCTGCATTATAAACACAAGCAAACAAAATGAATAAACATTAAATAAATTTATAGACAAATAAACAAACAGTAGAAGACTTTTTTTTTAAAGTATTAAGAAAACAAATAAACTTGAGAGTGATTAAGAAATTCAAAAAAGAAAAAAAAAAACAAACACAGTAAAATTTAAACATTCATTTTTCTATGCTTGGTTGGGTTGGATAGAGTTTACTGAGGTGGATTTTTTTTACAGCTGGATATACCCTTGCTGTAATCAACACATTTCAAAGCAAGGTAATATTTGCAATATGAAGACAAGGAGACACAAACACTCGTCTGTTCATTCATACATACACACACACCCACACCAATACACACGCACACACTCACACCAATACACACGTGCACACCCACACGCACACACCCACACCAATACACACTCACACACCCACACCAATACACACGCACACACACACATCCACACCAATACATACGCACACACCAATACACACGCACACATCAATACACACGCACACACCAATACACACGCACACACCAATATACATGCACACACTCACACCAATACACATGCACACACCCACACCAATACATACGCGCACACCCATACCAATACACACGTGCACACCCACACCAATACACACGCACATGCACGTGTACACACATACACGCATGATGGGCTTTTTTTTTTCAATTTCTGTCTACCAAATCCACTTACAAGAGTTACATCGGTTTGGGGTTATAGTAGAAGACACTTGCTCAAGGTGCTACACAGCAGGACTGAACCTGAAACAATGTAGTTGGCAAGCAAACTTCTCAACCACACAGCCATGCTTGCACCTTATGGAGACAATTTCGTCTTCACAAAATGAATGAAAATAATTCACTTTCTTTTGGATAAACATTACAGGAAAATCTCATTTGTTACAGGTCTCCTTAAAGACAGGTAATTTTGTTGGAAACAGAGGACATATTACTGAAAAGCTTACCACCAAACACATCTTGTATTTTTATATCGTCTATATTTAAAGAGAATGACAAAACAAAACATTAAAACACAATCTTGTTGAAACGAATAAATAGGTTATAAAATAATAAATATGAAGATAAACAACTTCATCAAAGCAGACTGTATTTTAGACAATAAATGAATAAATTATGCTCTGTTGTAGCTACAGAGTTTATACTCTTAAAGGTATTCCATAATGCAATTATAGAACTCCACTGAAGCCCAGCAGATTTCTTATCTCAGCCATTCCACTGTTATCTCCTACTGCACTCCAAGTGGTTGCTTCACAGTATATTTTTAGATCTTGTGCAGGTTTTTAAAGACTTAGGGTTAAGTTTATCGTTGAAGGTGGTGAGCTGACAGACTTGTCAGATTATTGGATCAAATGCCTTGTAAGTATTTGTTCTGGGTCTTTGCATTCTGAGTTCAAATCCAGCTGAGGCTCAACTTCACTTTTCGTCATATAAAATAATGTATATGACTCAAGATGCTTGTTATGCCTTAGCGTTTATTGTCCTCTTTCACAAACATTATACACACACACACACACACACACACATATATATATTATTATTATTATTTTTCCTTTCACTGATTAAAATATGTGTTCATCCATGTATCAAAAATGCTGCTGCGGATACCATTTATTTCCTGTTTATGCTACTTACAAATTGCTACGCAAGAAGAACGGTGATAATTTTATATCAAGTATTTATATGCTAAAAAAAAAAAAATTTTTTTTTTAAACATTTGAATTTTACACTAACAAAAAAAAAATGTACAATTTAAATTTTCGGCACCACTCGCTATACACAAGCAGATTCTCTATTCCAAGAATGTTGCTCCAATTCTAAATACAAATATTTCTTAGTTATTGTGAGAATCTTGGAAATATTAATTTTTTGATGCATCGCAAACAAAATGTATAAATCTTATTTGGAAACCAAATGAAGTCTAACCAAGAATCAGTAGTGGTAGTAGTAGCAGCAGCTGTAGTAGTAATAGCAATATTAACAGTAGTAGTAGTGGTGGTGGTGGTGGTAGTGATAGTGACGGTGGTGGTGGTGGTGGTAGTAGTAGTAACAACAACAAAACAACAACTCCTGAGATTATTTTGCAAGCATAACAGAGCTCTCATCTCTCTTACTGGAGCCACTGACCATGGTTAAGATTTTTGAAAAGAAACTAGGATTTTACAAGTAATATGTGACATTCAGGCATGGCTGTGTGACTGAGAAGCTTGCTTCCTAATCATGTGGTCTTTGGTTCAGTCCCACTACGTGGCACTGTG
>NC_068987.1:87748555-87754602 GCF_001194135.2 Octopus bimaculoides
GTGTGCGTGTGTGCGTGTGTGCGTGTGTGTGTGTAGCTTGTCTTGAGATCATGTGATAGTTGTAAATGTTACTGTCATACAAGCAGTGTCAATCGTTTCCATGTTCTGTGAAAACATGTCTGGCCATGGGGAAATACCTGGCTTGGGAACAGGTAAGGGATGGCAACAGGAAAGACATCTACCACAAAAAAAAAAAAACTCCATTTGACCCATGCAGGCCTGCAAAAGTGAGTATTAAAATGAAATTAAATCAAATGAAAAGCATGTGCGTGTGTGCATGTTGTGCGTATTTTAGACATCACATGATGGTTGTAAATGAGCACCATCATCGTACAAGCAAGACACTGGCCACGGGGAACTATTATCACCTTGCTTGGAAACCAGTGAGTGTTGGTGACAGGCAGGGCATCCATCTGTAGAAAATGTCTCGACAAATTCCATCCAAACAGAAAAGTGGACATTGATGACGATACCTTTCTCAAGGGTCTTAAACAAGCATTTGAAACAAAATATTTCCAACAAATCATCTAATAAACTGTTGAGTTCTACACTTGCTTTGCCTGAGAAATATCCCCGACTTGTTTACTTTCAGAGTGAACATAACGTAAGGTTAATAATTCTTTGGTTATGTAAACTTTATTATTTGACAGACAGTAAGAAGAGAATAGCAATGTTTGAAAAACAAGAGGATTAATGCTGTTCTAGCAAGCGGATAGTAAGTAAATAAATAAAAGCTGTAATTGCTTATCTGTCAGACTAATAGCATTCACACCAACAATAATGGATTATCAAAGAGAATAATTTGACTTGCAAGATTTAAGAGTTTGGACAAAGGAAACAGTGACAATCACTAAATTTGATAAGAGATTTTAAAAGAAACCTGCTTATATTAACAGCTTTGGGAATATATCTTAAAAAGCAAACAGAGCAGATTTTTAGAGCAAGAAAAAAAAAAAATCGATGAGCTTCAAAATTTCAGGAAGATTGATTAGCATTATAAATAGTTATTGGCAGTTCACCTTAATATGTATAAACATATGATGAAATATATAAATGCATGTATAAGTAAAAGCATTCCGGATTGCATTCAAACACAAATACACACATAGAGTGCATGTGTGTGTGTGTGTGTCTTTCTCTCTATATCTCTCTCACAACTCTGCAGGAATACATACAAAGAACTGTTCAACCTGGAGCCACAAGTAGAAATCACATGCCCAAGGTCATGTGAGTAAACCCGAAATCACATGGTTGGAAAGCAACCTTCTTTAAACACACACACCACTACTGCCTGCACCTTTAAGATGAAAACCAAATATTGATAGCAGTTGAAACCTATTGCAGAATCTATTGTTCCCCATCTTCCAAAGAGAAAAAGCAATTGATTAAATATTTTAATGAAACAGCTCACGCAAATTTTAGATAATATCTTTAAGATGCTTAGCAGCTTGATACAAATCAAGCCTAAAAATAATTTAGATCTGACATTCATCAATATGTAATTAATCTGTTTTCAATATTTTCAAAATTGTACCTTAAATTTGTTTGTTCAATATTTACCGAATCTATTCTCAAGTTTGTTAACTGTCCTTGATTTGATGACCTCGTTCCAACCACCTTGAGATTTCTTTATAATTTGTTATATCTCTTCAAAAATAATTTATACAACTGACCTTGTTGACAATTAAAGTGTTTTGTGTTTGCTCAGGTGAAGTGAGTGAGTGTATATCAACCTTATGCACACACACACACACACACACAGACAAACACACACACACACAGACAAACACACACACACACAGACAAACACACACACACACACACACACACACACACACACACACACGATATCACGTGATTACTTTATGGAATTTTTGGTGGTTTTATTGCTGGTCTATTTTTTCTTTTATCATTTACAATATACTTATATGATTCTTAGCAGATTAAGAAGCTTGAAAAGGCTACGAAATACACCAATTCAAGTAGAAGGTATTAAAAAGATCTAAATCAAATTTTGAATGTACTGCTAAAGAGTTTACACTTAAAGTTATTACAAAAACAATACAGAGTAACGATTAAATAAGCTAAATATTCTGAGACACCCCACCAATAAATGTGTACATTTACTCATAATCACGAATATGTACTTTTAAGTTCCTCAAGGAAAAAATGTATTTTAAGTATCTGAATTTGGGTGAATTTTTCTTTTCTTTTTTCTTGAAGGGTTCAGTCAAGTGGCTTACCCACCAGTGTTTATTTTATCAGTCTCTTCTGCTGAACTACAAAGTCATGAGAAAATGGAGATATAAACAAATCAACACTGATCAAGTGGTGGGAGGGAGGACACAAATAGACACAAAAACACACACAATGGGTTTCCACACAGTTTCCATCTACCAAATCTACTTACAAAGTATTAGTAGGCCTGGAACTATAGTAGAAGACACTCACACAAGGTGCTGTGCAGTGGGACTGAACCTGAAACCATGTAGTTTTGCAAAGCAAGCTCTTTAACCACACAGTCAACCCTGCAACTTTATGCTTGCACATTGATTAATGTAATGCCAGTTTCAAATTTTAGTACAAAGCCAGAAATTTCAAGGGGGTCAGATAAGTCAACTGCATCAATCCCAGTGCTCAAATGATTCCTATTTTACCGATCCTAAAAAGAGGAAAGTCAATCTCAGTGGAATTTGAACTCAGAACATAAAGACAGCCAAAATGCAGATAAGCGTTTTGTCCAGTATGCTAACGATTCTGCCAGCTTGCAGGATCATTATTGATGAGTGTAATATAAGCGTTTATAAATATTTATGAGTGCACGTGTCCATAAAGTATGGTAGAAAAAAAATAAAATAAAAAGATATCGTATGAGAACACAAAATATCATGGTGCCATTCCACAAAATTTGATATAAATAACTTCTGCGAAAATTAGAACATAAGAGTCATTGCAAACAAGAAAGGAAACAGAATTTTCTGAGAAATGTGTGACTAAATTACATGTTAGAACTACATGTGACATGGGTTGGCTAAGAGCTACAAGTCAATACAATGAAAAAGAAAAAAAAGCAATTATATATTTTCATAGATTCAAATCCATCTCTTAAGTAGTTTACGAATAAAAGCATACAATTTTCAAACATTGCTGCTGCTAAAAAAATTAAGATAAAAACTTGTGTTAAAATATTTGCTATTGCCAATGTAGAAAATGTAACCGTTCTCACTATCACAATCTATTTTAACATTTTCTTCCACTTTGGAATATGCTAAGTGAATCATCAGAATTTCTTAACAAATACCAGTTAGTTTAGATATTGGATTTTAGTAAAATCTCTTTGAAAGTGGTAATTGCTGATTTTCATTGTCTATTCTCAATTCTTATAAATATGAAAAAAAAAAAAAAGGCTACTAATAACTAAATCTCAAATTAAAAAAGAAATATAATGAAACTTATTTATTTTTACAAATAGAAAATATTATTTTCTAAACCAAAGATAAAATTCTTTTGAACACTTAATTGAATGGCACTCCAAAGTAATCTTAGGTTTGAAAACTGAGCAAATGTTATGAACAATAATAAACTTATAGACAACAACAGCTGTAGACATTTCAACTTCAAAGCTACCTTCAATTTTAATTTATACGATATTTTTCAATCCTCCTCACATTATATAAGTGAAACTTCTAAAACTAAGAGGAGAATAAAGTAAACCCTTTTTCCCCTATAGAACAGCTTAAGTCATCAGCATCATCATTCAACATCCCTCTTTTTTTACCATGTTAGAATAGGTTGAATGGTTTGATAAGAACCAATGAGTCAAAGGGCTGTGCCAGCCCCCAATATCTGGTTTGACATGTTGTTACAGCTGGATGTCTTTCCCTAGCACAAACCACCTCACAGAGTGTACTGAGGGCAGTTTTCATGGCACCAGCAATGGTAAGGTCACCAAATAATTGCAGGACAAGACCTCTCAACTGAGTGGAGTATAGTATTGAGGGAGGTGAAAATATGACAGAGGGACAGGACTGGGTGTCTTGTTGAAGAAGCAGAAAGATGGCTTCCCTATCTAGAGAGACAGAGAGAGATGTGAGATCAAGTCTGAATTGGAAAAAAAAAAAAAAATCTTCCGACATCAACAAAAGGAGTTAAAAAAAAACCAAAGAACCGTCTCTTAAGTCAGGGACTGGGAACAATTTTAGTACCAGGAGTAAACTGCAAGGAGGGGAAAAATCTGTGCTGAGAAAAATATGGAATCTTTGATTTTACTGGCACATAAAAAGCACCATTCAAGCATGGCTGATGCCATTGCCACCTGACTAGCACAGAAAAAGCACCCACTACACTCTCGGAGTTGTCGGCATTAGGAAAGGTATCCAGCTGTAGAAACCTTGCCAGATCAGATTGGAGCCTGGTGCAGCCTCGCAGCTCGTCAGTTTTCAGTCAAACCATCCAACCCATGCCAGCATGGAAAGCAGGCATTAAACAACGATAATGAGACATGCAACTTAAATTACTGATCAGTTTTTAAAACTAAAATATAATTTTTTTTTTTATATTAGATTTTAGAGATTTTGTTAGAACATTGGTTCTCAATTGGGGTCCAGATGGCCCTTTGGGGTCCAGTTAAGATTTTCTTGTTTAAATTTATTTGCAATAAATTGGTTAAACTTCTGCAATGCACAAAGTACTTTTAATCTTTTTATACAATTCCTAATAATATTTAATTATAAAGATATTAAAAGATTTTTTTTAAACATCGAATGACTATAGGGTTTTCAGGAGAATAAAATAAGAATCATAGGGGTCCATAGGGAGAAAAAGGGTTGAGAAACACTGTAGTGAATAGTTGCAGGGTTAAACAATCATTGAAGCGTTCCCCATCCTTGCTCTCAGTAGTTACCTGACTTGCTGAAAATAACAGCCAATAATACTTAAATCAGATCCTACCATTATAAGAAAAAAATAAGGATGCTTTGACCAATACCATCTCAGATTCACTATGTCTGGAAATAAGACATAGGCTGTGTGGTTCACATGGTTAGCTCACTTCCAAAGTATCTGATTAAGGGCTCAGTCCCACTGTGTGGAAGCAGTTGGCTGGTGCTCTCTACTGCAGCCACATGTTGTCCAGTGCCTTGGAAGTGAAACCGGTAGAGAAAACCACTAAGATGCCTGTTGTGTGCATGCATGCATGCGTGTGTGTGCTCTTTCATGTTGACATGTGAATGCTCATTATAAACAAAAACCTCCCTATTCATACAAATGGATTTGGTTGTTTGCCGTCCTCTACGAAAGCATGTTTGGGCTGTTCATTGATAAGAAATGGAAAATACAGCCATACTAAGAAGCTGTAATGATTTGGCATCAGAAAAAATATCCAGCCATAGAAAATTCTGCCTCTACATAGTCTTATCTGACTCAGGAAAACATGGAAAAGTAGATGCTAAGAAGAGGATGATGATAACAGATTGAATATACTGAACCGCCTAACTGGACAACATTGTAAAATAAGTGTGAGGGACAGGATCTGGTCAGTTTGAACATGAAACAGAATACTTCAGCCAGATATGGACCACTTTAAATGCTAAAGAGTTCAAATATTAGTAGAAAATGAAGGAAGGTGCAGAGATGACAGCCAATAATAAATTATGCATTAGTTTTCCAATGTTTTATATGAACCAACAGAAATAGACTTTGTGCAGTTCTACAGGATACAATAAATGAAGAGTAGTTAAACAGCATGCGGTCTGAAATTACAAGTTTGATATAGATCAGGAATTCAAGCATAGAATACAACAGGTTTTAATTTACAACATCAAGGCAAAGTTTACATCAATGCTGATGGGACAAGCAAATTGTGCTACATAAAAAAAAAGCATTTTTATCATAATTGTCCAAATGGAAGGAAGTTGGGAAGTTGGACTACTTTGTGTTTCATTCAACTGAAACATATCAAGATGAGAGATGGTGTCAGAGACCATAAAATTATGTCAACGTCCTTGAGTTAACATTTCATTTAAAGTCTACAGGTACAGGGGGGGGGG
>NC_068987.1:87754612-87781865 GCF_001194135.2 Octopus bimaculoides
AAAAGAAGCAGATTCTGTTTGTGTTGCCGTTTTCTCAAAGCCTACAGAAAACAAAATCTCAAAATATCAATCATTCAAACTTGTCTAATGCCCAGTAAAAGAGAAAAGGAAAGCTTTTTCAAGTTTTGCTTTATATGGTCAAAATAGTCAGCAGATCACTGGTCTCTGATTGCTTGAAAACAAGTGACAACGTTTTTGGTCATCTCAAGGTTATTGTTAAAGATACTTTTTCATAGTACCTAGCAGTGGAATCAAACCCAAACCAGCATGATTACAAAGAAATCTTAAAACCATAAAAGCCAAGCCAATATTTGTTAACTATTTTCCCCCAAGAGACAAGAGAAAAACAATTAATAAACCTAAAATTATCAAATTTCTTAATTAGGCATAAAGCTGTTTTTTTTTTGGGGGGGGGAGGGGGTTCGCAAGCCCTCGGATTCATAAAGTTGGTTACCTGGCTCTCATAGTGTATAAGTAACCAAAATCACAACACTTCCCCTGAATGGAATGCTGGTCAAAGGGTTTATAGTCATCATCCTTTAACATCTGTTTTCCATGCTGGCATGGGTTCAGCAATTATGAAGGGAGGGGGGCAAATCAATAACATCAACCCCCAGTAACTGACTGGTACTTTTTCAACCCAGAAGGGACGAAAGCAAAGCTGACTTCCATGAGATTTGAGCAAAGAATATAAAGAACTGAAAGAAATGCTGCTAAGCATCTTGTCTTCTGTGCTAACGATTCCACCAGCTCATTACCTTTGCGAAGCTATTTGAATAGAGATTTAAAATGTATCACAAGAAACAGTCAAACATTTATTGTATGATACAAATTCACACTCCACACAACTGCTTACATTCTTAGTTATTATAGCTTTCAAATAACATTTATTAATAATCAGCCATTGACAAGCTAATTATACTCAATTATTAAGTTATTAGCATGTTGTTAATCAATTTCATTATCAACTTTATTTTCCAAAATCTCTATGCTCAGAACCAATATCTTTACACTATCCTCACAGCTACATCAAAGTAGTTGTTACATTCTTTTGAGTAGCGTCAGCATACATAGGGGTATCTATTTACAACAAGATACCAATACCAACTATATATTTATATCAATAAATTATACGATTACAATGTACAATGAATCACCAATAGTAATTATGATACTATGATAATCAAGAAGAAATAACCACGATCGCAACAGCCGTTAAAAACCTATCGTTAGTAGCAGTCAGTAACCCCAATTTGCATTTTTTTTTTTTGTGTTTACAGTACAACAATCAATCTTGGAAGTACAAATAGAAAAACATGTCTCATTTAGTATGAAGCAGTGGAATGTCAGTGAGCCAGTGCATATGGGACCTGACTAAAAATGGTACAAAACCAATACTTGGCCTAAATCTCATAACCGTCAACACGAGTCAAACAAGAAATATTATTTTGGAGATTACATACCAGTAGTGCTCGGTTGTACCTCAACAACCCATTTCACCAACTGGTATTTTGTAAAAGGCCCTGCCTCCTCCTACTTTGCAACAAAGAAATTTTGCAGCGACATATCTTTTATCTTTTACTGCTCGATTTCCCTTAAATCACATCCTACTATCCTAAAAAGGATGACGTCTAAGACTTCAGTAGATAACATAGCATTATGTATACTAAAAGAAGATCGGCTGGTAATGACTGATACATTTTGGAACTTCAGTTTGCTCAATCAGAACAGAACTAGGGCTATACAACAACACTCAGACAAAAAAATAAATTGAACCTTTTGATGCATACACACACACACACACACACACACACACACACATTTCAAATACACATGCTTGGCTGTGTCATAAGAGGTTTGCTTCCCAACCACATGGTTTTGGGTTCAGTCCCATGTGTGGCATCTAGGGCCAGTGACTTTGTTATAGCCCCAGGGTGACCAAAGCCTTGCAAGTGGATTTCATAAACTGAAAGAAGCCCATCATATATACAAGCAAGCATGTGTGTTGACTGCTTAACAACCACCAAGTTTATATCCTCATAACTTAGCAGTCAGTAGTGTAGAGACTGATAGAATAAGTATCAAGCTTTAAAGAAAAAGTAATGGGGATTGATTTGTTTGACTAAAACCCCTTCAAGGTGGTGCCCCAGCATGGCCACAGTCCAATGACTGAAACAAGTAAAGACATAAATCAAACTCAGTTTTGATATATAAGTAACCAAGAGATCAGAGATTGATTAACTGTTCAGAGGTTTGATGGCTTACATAAGCACTGAGATTGACATGGTCAATTAAATTGGGACTAAGTCTGGCTGAAAACATTTTAAAGTCACAATCATTCTGCCCCTGCCTCCACCCCCTCCAGCTCCCATCCAAGTCTATTTACAACTGAGCAAATCAAAGTAAATCAACAAACAACAGTATTAATAGCAAGTTTATTTTAAAGCTTAATGCAACCCAACATCATTTGAAGCCAAACAATAACAATAGGAATTAAAGATAGATTCCGATAAAGATCAACAAAGCAGTCTTGAGTTCAATCCCACTCTGTGGTACCTAGGACAAGTGCTTCTGCTTTAGTCTTGTGCTGACTAAAGCCTTGTGAGTGGATGTGGGTCAATTTGTTTGACTTATTAGAAAATTACTATTTGTAAATCTCACAACAGATATTCAGCAACAGTACTTTGGAGTAAAGATTATTTGCCAACATAACATGGCAGTCCTGGTTTAGGAATATCTCTCGTTATGAGATTTACATATAATAATTTTCTAATTTATAGATCAGTGACTAGTTGTCACTTTGAAAACTATATATTTCGAACAGGAATTTGACAGCGCCACCTCTAGATGAACAATTCAGTGCTGACGAAGGGAAATAACCCAGAAATCGCAATACACAGATATTGTTTTGAGCTGAGTGAGGGTGCTAGATTCCCTTGTTCAAAAATATAAGGACACAGATCATGTCATATAGCCAGCTGGAGATGATGTCTCCCGGGGGCTAAATTACAGCAACATTCATACTAAACCAGGATTGCCATGTTATGTTGGCAAAGAATCTTTACCTGTTTGAATAAAACTCTTCAATGTGATGCCCCAGCATGACCACCACAGTCCAACAACCGAAATAACCATGATAAAAAAAAATCCTTTTTATGTTCATTAATGTACACTAATGACATTTTAAAATTAATATTCATATTTTTCTCAATCTGTTTTGTTGTTTATTTATATTTTTGCTTTTTAGGGAAGTGTATGGTTTTATATTTTCAATGTTTTTGAAAATACTGTTATTATGCAGAGAAAGAGAGTAGATCAAATATATGTTTAACAATCTACTTTCACTTTAGTTTATTGAAGGTTAAAAAATAAAACTAACGACTGAAAAACTGAAATGAATGACATAGATAATATTGATTTAACGTAACAAATATGAAGAGGGAAGTACATTTATTTGAATGCCGATACAAAATGTAAATGAAACTCAGATTTTACATGCAACTGCAGTATATCGATCTAGTGCATATTGAATTTAAATATCCTTAAAGATGAAATGTTCTTTAATGTGAATAGCTAATGCAAATGAGATGTGTGAATTTTTAGTTCAATAACATTGAAAAATTACCAACATCACAAGAGGATAATATCTAATGTGAGACAGTAACAAAATGCATTAGAGACAAGGTATTAGTTAATTAAAAAGAAAAAAATGGATTGGTGAAGAGGGAGAATTAAACAATCACAAAATGGTGGTGGTTGATCAATGTTGGATCAAACATCTTTGGGAAGTAGAATAGACGAGGAAAATTTTAAACTGGCAGAGAAATTAATTTGTAATGAAAGAGAAAAGATCAACAATGTTGAAAATGGATTATGTAAAAATCTCCAAGACAAAAGAGTGTTTGATAAAAACAAAAAAAAAAGACAGGTTTTGTTATTGGATCAAATCTAGACGATAATTTTTCTAATTATGGGATGATGTAACAATTAAGTGAATGACCCTTAATTGCTTCATATTATTAATGATATCACTTATTTTCACATAAAAGTTATGAAAAGACTAATAGAAAGATTTTATGGAAGCTTTATTGTAATTAAGCAGTAATTTTTTATTTTACTAGTTTTATTGCAATTAAAAGCTTATATGACATCATTAGAATTCCAAGAGCTATATAACATATTGGATGGCAGACTAATGAATAAATAGTTCATTAGACTAAATATCTCATTCTAGATACTAACAAAAAAAAACAAGATTAGTTAGAGTAAAACATTGTAAGAATTCGGAATTAGAATTACAGATTTATTTATTCCTCTAAGACCAGAATCAACATAAAGTGATCACCATCATCATCATCGTTTAACATCCACTTTCCATACTGGCATGGGTTGGATGGTTTGACTGAGGTCTGGAGAGCCAGAAGGCTGCACCAGGCTCCAATCTGATCTGGCAATGTTTTTACAGCTGGATGCCCTTCCTAATGCCAACCACTCCACGAGTGTAGTGGGTGCTTTTTACATGCCACCAGCACAGGAACCAGTCAGGAAGGCCTGGCATCGATTACGTTCAGATAGTGCCTTTTACGTGCCATGGGCATGGGGGGGGGCACTCAGGAGGTACTGGCATCAGCCACATTCGGACAGTGCTTTTTACATGCCACCGGCACACACGCCAGTTAGGCGGACCTGGCATCGACCACGTTTGGATGGTGCTTTTTACGTGCCACTGACATGGGAGCCTGTTAGAGGCCACTGGCTACAACTCTGATATTGGTTTTACTTGACTCAACAGGTCTTCTCAAGTATATCATATGTTTCTTTATTGCCCACAGGGGACTAAACATAGAGAGGACAAACAAAGAGATTAAGTCAATTACATCGACCCCAGTGCGTAACTGGTACTTATTTAATCAACCCCGAAAGGATGAAAGGTAAAGTCGACCTCAGCAGAATTTGAACTCAGAACATAACAGCAGACGAAATACCATTAAGCATTTTGCCCTGCGTGCTAACGTTTCTGCCAGCTTGCTGCCTTTCTCAAGTATATCATATCACCCGACACATCAGGGATACTCTTAACTGGGCCAGACATGCGTGGCTACAATCTCACTTTACTTGTTGGGTCTTCTCAATCACAGCATATCTCCAAAGGTCTCAGTCTCCTGTCATATAGCAATATAATCAGCATATCATCTCAACTCAACATACATTTTTTTCCCCCTATTTACCCCAATTATAGCAATGTGTTGCGAAATTTGTATCAGTTTGATTGTCAATTTGTATAATTGAATAAAGAGTACAAATAGAAATGTCGGCAACAACAAATTAAGACAATCAACCACTAATTTTACTTAGCAGAACAAAACAAATAAACATAAAGGATTATTAAATCAAGGTTAAATATGAAGTTAATTGGTATGTATGAAAGTAAAATTGTAATTAATTACTATGTAACTAATTTGTATACAATTCGTGTGTTTTATTATAAAAAGTAGAATAAATGATTTTATTTGAGAAGTATTAGTGGCAATCATGTCACTGCTATTATAAATACTTGAAGCCATTAGTATTTAAACTGGCCGAATATGGCCCAAATATTCTGTTTTATGTTTAGAATGGCTAGATATGGCCTCTCGCACATACTCTACAAAAATAAACAATCACGTCATAGAAATCTCAAAGCTACAGGATGACACACGATTATTTAAAAAACAACGTGAATAGAGAAGGATTACATTTGACAGAGTAATCTGAATGCTAAAGGGATTAATGTCATTGGAAATCAATCTATCATTATTGAAGACAAAATTCCATCCAATCTACAAAAACATGGAAAAGTAGAGGTTAAAATGATGGTGATGATATTAAAGTGTATGGGAGGCTTTGCTAATACCCATGACATTTTTGCCAAAGTTCTCAAGCATGAAAGACCACTGAGGCATGATGTACTGCAACAAATCTGCAATAGATCTGGTTCTACAGAGACTATGCCAGTGGCTAGAATCCTAACAGGCTGAAGATGATGGAAAGTGTTGTTGTTTATAGCCATTTCCAATGCTTTTGAGATGGTGAAGGTGAATGGAATACAAGGTATGATGTTTTCACAAAGTAAGTACAGGTGTGCTAAGAAGTTTGCTTCCCAACCACATGGTTTCAAGCGTCTTCTACTATGGTGCCAGGCTGATTGAATCCTTGTCAGGGAATCTGGTAGATAGAAACTGAAAGAAGCCCATCATGTGCGTGTGTCGTTGCCATGACAGTGAGTGGGTGTCACTGTCATGCCTAATGAGGTCCTTTGTTTCTGATGTTCCATGAAAACATGGAGAAATATTACCTTGCTTCGAAACAAGTGAAGGTCAACAACAGGAAGGGCATTCGGTTGTAGAAAATCTGCCTCAATGAATACCCTACAACTGGTAAAGGTGCTTTTTACATGGCACCAGCATCCACGAGCCTGCAAGATTAGGAAAGCACAGCTGGAGAGGGATGTAGGGGACGTGCCTCTATGCAAAGAAGCACAGCAAACCACCAAGGGTCTCAGTCCCCTGTTATCCCCTCTATTGGGCCCAACATCTGAAGATCCTTTCTCACTACTTCATCCCGTCTTCCTCGGTCTACCCCTTCCATATGTTCTCACCACAATTAGAAACTGGCATATCTTGATGTAACTGTAGTGTACAGTCAGCTCTCTTGCACAATACATCTGATGCCTCGTTTACCTGACGACTTCCCTCAATATATTTCACATTAATTTTACAGTAGCAAGAAGCAGCAAACAGGACAAAATACTCAGCCCTATTTTTCTGGATCTACATTCCAAGTTCAAATTCCACCAAAGTAGATTTTACTTTTCATCCTTTTGGGATCAATAAAATAAGTACCAATTGAGTATTGGAATCTGTGTAATTGGCTTAATCCTCCCTATAAAATTGCTTGTGACAAAATTAGAATTTTACAACAGGAACTGCATAATAAAATCCTAAATTTTATGAGCATCTCATAGTAAATTAAACAGAAATGATTTTAACTAGATCGTTTTGTCAAAACTAAATCTGTTCTCTTATGCCATAATGGGGAGAAGTCTTCTAGCTACGATGAATAGAAATTGAATTCAAGATTTAACATTGACACATATATTGATAGTAGAACACTAATATTTACAGGAAGCTGATTAAATTTCTTTGTATCATATTTGTACTGTTCAGTCTTTTGCCTATAAGGCAAACAACTGTTTTACTAAATTCAAACATTTGCATACCATTATAAAAATGAGAAAGAAAACTTGTACCTTGATTTTGTTTTCTTTCTTTTTCTATTTTTTTTTGTTGTTTGTTATTTCAATGAGTGTTATGTTAATTAGTGAGGGAAAGGAAGCTCTTCCAAATTAGTCTGCAACTCTGAATTTCAGAACAGAAAAAAAAAATGCTGTTTAGACTGACCACCATGTTAAATGGGAATGACGATGCAAGTTTTCATATCTGCTATGTGTATACACACACACACACACAGTAGTAAGACAGGTAGGATGGAGAGTTTTGCTGTGGGTAGAGTTGGAAAGAGAACAGGTAGCAAACATAATGGCTTCTATGAAGAGGAGTGATATTTTACTAAGCCATCTTGGTTGAAAAGTAATACAAAAGAATTCTACAAAGTTTCTAAAGACTCTTGGCAAAGGAACAGAAGATTCCATGCATTCCTGTGTAAAGAAGAAGTTTACCTCCCAACCACTTGGTTCTGAGTTCAATCCTATAGTGTGGTAATTTGGCGCAGGCGTGGCTGCGTAGTGAAATGCTTGCTCCCCTACATGGTTCTGGGTTCAGTCCCACTGCGTGGCACCTTGGGCAAGTGTCTTCTACTATAGTTTCAGGCTGACCAAAGCCTTGTAAGTGGATTCGGTAGACGGAGACTAAAAGCCCATTGAGGATATATATGTGTGTGTGTGTGTGTGTGGTGTGCATATGTGTGTCTGTGTTAGTCCCCCTACCATCGCTTGACAACCGATGTTGATGTGTTTATGTCCCCCATAACTTAGCTGTTTGGCAAAAAAAAACTGATAGAATAAGTACTAGGCTTGCAAAGAATAAGTCCTGGGGTCAATTTGTTCAACTAAAGGCAGTGCTCCAGCATGGCTGCAGTCAAATGACTGACAGAAGAATAAAAGAATAAAATGTCTTACTATAACCCTGGGCCAACTTGTGAGTAGATTTGGTACACAGGAACTGAATGAAGCCCATCATGTGTCTGTATGCGTAAGTAACATGATTTATACAAGAGTAAATACAGTGTGTGTGTGTGTGTGTGTGTGTGTGTGTGTGTGCATGAATTGATGTTTCCTTGTCTATTGTAGAAAGTGTCCTCTTCATACGAGAATGTTGTTTGTTTCCAGTCTTCCATAGAAAACATGCCTAGTTAAAGTAATTACCTTGCTTGGAAACAGATGAAGTTTGGTGATAGGGATAGCATCCCGTTGTAGGAAAATCTGCCACAACAAATTCCATCCAACCCATGCAAGCAAGGAAAAGCATACAATAACAATGATGACAAAGTTAATAAAACAGAAAATTCCTGCAACAAACAACTCAGGCATCCAAGAACTAAATGAGGATATTAAACATGGCAGTGTGTTAGGCTGCCATCTTTGGACAGGCAATATCAACAATTTAACTTTCCTTTGCAAAAATGTTTGGGATCAAGCTATTGGTTATTCAAACAGAATATTTTCATTTTCCTCATTCATTTTTCATGATTTAGGGCAATACAGGTGAGCTGGCAGAATCGTTAGCACATCAGGTGAAATGCTTAGCGGTATTTTATCTGTCTTTATGTGCTGAGTTCTAATTCTGCCGAAGTCGACTTTGCCTTTCATCCTTTTGGGGTTGATAAATTAAGCACCAGTTGCACACTGGGGTCGATCTAATTGACTGGCCCCCTCCCCAAAAGTTTTTGGGCCTTGTACCTAGAGTAGAAAAGAATAATAAACATACACGAGGGCGGCAAGCTGGACGAAATACTTAGCGGTATTTTGTGTCTTTGCATTCTGAGTTCAAATTCTGCCGAGGTCGATTTTGCCTTTCATCCTTTCAGGGTTGATTAAATAAGTACCAGTTACGCACTGAGGTCAAGATAATCAACTTAATCTGTTTGTCTGTCCTTGTTTAACCCCCTGTGGGCAATAAAGAAATAAAATACAGTTGGTTCAAATCTGAGTGTCTCTATAACAATGCTTTCCATTCTGAACAGCTAAGTAATAAGCAGTTAGGAACAGGATGTGGAAGTCTGAGAAATCTAAAGAAAATGTCATCTTGAAAGACACAAGAAAGAAACCCAGGATATATCTTATTTTATAGCCAATGACTAGTTTCAGTCATTGGACTGTGGCCATGCTGGGGCATCACCTTGAAGCGTTTAGTTGAACAAATCAATCCCAGTACTTATTTTAGACTAGCACTTATTCTACTGATCCCTTTTGCCAAACTGCTAAGTTATAGGATGTAAACAAACCAACACTAGTTGTCAAGTGGTAGGAGGGGACAAACACACACATGAATACACACACACACACATGTGCACATGCATACACACAAGCACAGGATGGCTTCCACACAGTTTCTGCTAACCAAATTCTCTCACAAGGTGTTGATTGGCCCAGGTCTGTAGTAGCAGACACTTGTTCAAGGTATTGTGCAATGGGACCGAACCTAAAACAATGTGGTTGTAAAGTGAGCTTCTTAACCACAAAGCCAAGCCTACACCTTCAGAGAAACAGATGTGTGAGATCCAATGTCAGAACAAGCAGTTAACCATATATATCATATTTGGTTGGAATCTAGTTTCCACATACAAACAAACTCTCTACCTGGTCACTACAACTACTCAAATCATCAACTAAATCTCCATGGATTCCCACCTTACCAACTTAAAAGAAGGACACTACTTAATGCAGTCCTAGATGCATTAGATCTCGAAAAGAATAAAGGGGTGGGGCAGTCACAGCTGGAAACACAATTTAATTTAATCTTAAATCAGACCTAACCCATGCTTAACAATTACAGCTCTTTGCCAATGCAAAAAAGAAAAAAATTATACACATAGGTGCAGGTGTGGCTGTGTGGTAAATAGCTTGCTTACCAACCACATGGTTCCAAGTTCAGTCCCACTGTGTGGCACTTTGGGCAAATGTCTTCAACTATAGCCTCGGGCCAACCAAAGCTTTGTGAGTAGATTTGGTAGACTGAAACTGAAAGAAGCCTGTTATGTGTGTGTGTGCATGTGTGTGTATGCTTGTGTGTGTGTATGCTTGTGTGTGTGTGTGTGTGTGTGTGTATGCTTGTGTGTGTGTATGCTTGTGTGTGTGTATGCTTGTGTGTGTTTGTCCCCCTACTATCGCTTGACAACCAATGTTGGTGTGTTTATGACCCCATAACTGAGCGGTTCACCAAAAGAGACCAATAGAATAAGTCCTGAGGTTGATTAGTTCGACTAGAGGCGGTGCTCCAGCATGGCCAAAGTCAAACAACTGAAACAAATCAAAGAATAAAACATTAAAGAAATACAAGATTGTATCTCAGAGAAGATTGGCAAGAAAGGACCGGACAGAAGAAGATGGGAAAAGATTAGAGTAATTGGAAAGGAATACATCAACAGCAACAAGTGAATGCATCAGAGAGAATTCGAGACATGCCAAAGAGTTAAAAAACAGTAAAAATAAAGTTCTGGTGAAAAAGAGTTAATGAACAGAACACAGAAGTGAACATAAAAAGATGTTGATAACATCTGTCACTAATAATCATTCTTTTAATAATATGTCCACTGTCTATTCAGGACAGCAGAGCCTGATTAGGAACTGAGATTCTATGTATATCGGTAGGGAGATATTGCAGCTATCTCCAGCAGTCGAGTGTTCACCACTGATGGGGCCAGGGAAGGCCGAAATCATGTGATCAGGTGGTGATGGTGGCAAGTGATTTTTCTATCGCTGGCAATGTAAACGAGAATTCATATGCACCAAAAGCCCATATGGGAGGAGAGGGTTCCCCTCATAGTAACTATCGCAGTATAGTGTATTCTAACACAACATTCACTTTTAAGTGGGGAAAATACTACCTTTTGGTATTAAAAATGCTTCTGTTGCTAATAATTATCTAAAAGATGCTTGTTCTTCATTCACCTTTCATAAATGTTGCTTTGGCCAGGAGGAATTTAGGCCAACAGTTGGTACCCAACAATCACTGGGTGTTTCAGCCTTGAACTTTAATGCCTGCCCGTTGGTGGGTCAGCAATGGTGGCCAAATCACTGTTTACCATCTCCTCCTGGCTTTCAACTTAATTCCTCCCCCTTGCTCTGTTTCTGCTGCCACTTCAATCGTGTAAGCAGCTGTCTTTTGCTCTTTTCTTCTTATTCCAAAAATGGTAGCTGTACACAGGATGGGAGAAATTTAATAAATACAACACAAGAGTAAACATAAATAGAGGTTGTTCAAAGAACTGCAAATATGATTAATCTATTATTTGTTTGAGATAATGGTCAATCAATTTTAGTTCAAGACATTCTGAATGTCACCTGAAAATGTTACTGAAGAATCTTAATCACACGTCAGTCAATATTCAAACGGTACTCGTAAGATCAGTAGAAATGGAAAGATGGCAGTGTATGTCAGCATGACCTGGTAATGAGTTTTACCAAAAAAAAAAGATTTGATCACAGCGTAAGACATAGAAAACAGCTCTTCTTCCTTACAACGGAATACAACTTATATAAAAAGATTAAGTATTAACCCCTTAAAGGGTGAGAAAGGTTTGCATTGAATGCCTGTACCAAACAAGCAAGAAACAAAAAAATATCTTAAGGATAGGTTTTATACTTATTTTCACTTTAGATAGGTACAAAAACCATGAAAAGGATATTTTAACTCTTCGATTATAAAAATAAAGACGAAAGGGCAATAAAAGAACTGTTAAGTTCCTAAATTTAATGTTTTTTTAATAAATTGGAGAGAAATCGGTTTACTATCTTCATCCAAAGTTAGTAGTAGAAGTATCATTTTCTTCTGTGCTATCTAAAGCATCATCATCGTCATCTGCTTCATTTGATGATGAAGGAAATCCCGAAAAAACTTCATTGCCACTTGATCTCTCCCATCAATAAGGACCACTTACGCTTAGGTGTATTCGACAAAGTAGAAGCTCAGGTGTCAATTGATGATGGCCGTATCCACATAAAATTTTTGAAACATCAGTTTATGATGTTCACTTCTCTAATGAAACATCAATTGATGAGGTCTACCATTTAAGGGTTAATGCCTATTACAAGGCATTTTATATTCATGTCATCTTACTTCAAAGAGGAGAAAATTTCACTAACTGAAAGGAACTTAAATAATAAATTAAGTTTCAACATTTTGAGGAGAAATTTATTCAAGAGCCTTTCAGTTTGTGAATTTAAATACTTCACTCCTGTCCTGAGATTTAGTTCAAAACCTGCTACACACATTGTGATGTATCATGATCAAAGACCATAACTCTGCTTAACTGTCAAGATGGTGAATAAATTCAGTTCATAATTCATGAATGCTTCTCATTTAGGAGATCTAATAGAAAAATTGATTTTTCTCCAACAAAACTATCCCTCCCAGGTTCAGTAAAGTGAGAGACAGGCATGAGCTCCCATGAGCACACATAAAAATAAACTGAGCACGTATTTTTGTCAATATAATTGCAATGCCAAACACAGTTATTTCAACTGTCATAAATTTGTTACAGACATTATTACAGAAATAATCCATGAGCATAAAAGATAGATAGCAGTCATGGTCAAACTGCAGGTCACATGTGGCGGCCTCTTTTGGGCTTCTGAATGGAACACCTAATTTCACATCTCTTTACTCTTTTACTTGTTTCAGTCATTTGACTGTGACCATGCTGGAGCACCACCTTTAGTCGAGCAAATCGACCCCAGGACTTATTCTTTGGAAGCCTGGTACTTATTCTATCGGTCTCTTCTGCCGAACCGCTAAGTTACGGGGACGTAAACACACCAGCATCAGTTGTCAAGCGATGTTGGGGGGACAAACACACACACACACATATATATATATATATATATATATATATATATATATATATATGACGGGCTTCTTTCAGTTTCCGTCTACCAAATTTACTCACAAAGCTTTGGTCGGCCCAAGGCTATAGTAGAAGACACTTGCCCAAGGTACCACACAGTGGGACTGAACCCGGAACCATGTGGTTTGTAAGCAAGCTACTTACCACACAGCCACTCATAGAATCAATAAAGTAATCATTCCTCTCAGAAAGCCATATTCCATGCATCCTTGTTGTGACAGTGGTATGGCATCATTAAACTGGGAACCATGTGAAAACAAGTTACTGGTGCTACATGTGTTCAAATTACACACCCAAAATCTATTATGTCTACTCCAGTGTCCAATGACTACAGGTTGCCCTAGCCTCTGTGTCTACGGCAAGCTGAAGTAAAAAATCAATCACTGCATTATCTCCTTTGATTTGCTTGGTTCTTCCAGTCTGACAATATCCTGCTTATTAGAATATGTGACTTGATGTCATCCTGATGCAGACATCAAGAAAAAAGGAGGGTTAAAAAGCACTCCCTGTAGGATACCAGTAATTAATGTAAGACCAATGAAGCTATCTCTTTTTATATAGTATTTTGAGACCAATAGCAGCACATATCTAATCCATGACTAAGTCACAGCAATGAAACTCTACCCTTCACCCTATTTTGTAGAGGAGTAAAAAAAAAGAATGGTTATTTCAAGGAGTATTTATGAGACAAGAAAACATTTTAAAATACATTTTGTTTAGACTTTTAAAAACAGTTTTTAGTTACAAATCTCATGTATAAAAACTTATGTAATCATGCTGTTGTTGTTCTTGTTTGTTCCTTCTCAAGACATGCCTGGCTCATAAGGGCTGGTTTCCTGGTTTCATTGGAGTATAGGTTCCCCACCTGGATGGGATGCCAGTCCATCTCAAGTGAGCTGCTAGATGCAGGAGGAAAGAGTGAGAGAAAGTTGTGGCAAAAAGAGTCAGCAGAAGTTTGCCATTACCTTCTGCCAGAGCCATGTAGAGCATAGGTGTTTCATTCATAAACACACACATTGCCCAGTCTGAGGTTTGAACCCACAAACCCTCGACCATGAGTCCCCTGCTCTAACCACTAGGCCATGTGCCTCCACTATGTAATCCTACTTTCTTTTGTTTTTTAAATGTGATGGTTTGGAAGTTGTAAGAGGTCAAGATATGTCCCCGTTTCATATAATAGATTAAATATTTTAATTAAGGATAAATTTACAAGTTTTAATTAAATGAAGAATACTTGAACAGATTTTTTTTTTGTACATATATTTGGGAAAATTTAATAAATGAAATGAAAACATTTTTGCAAATACAATGATGCCAAACAGTTATTTGCAACTGTCACAAATTAGTTACAAGCATAGCAGATACATTCTAAAGGGCATTCTCTGAAGCTGTAAAACCTTTGAAGAATCTTCCTTTCACTCAGCACAGTAGTAAACCAGGTTACCATTTATATTCTTCAAAGACCTCTCTAATCTAGTGAGAGTTATGTACTCAAGACTTCATAATATTTATGGTAGGAACAACAACAAGCATAACATTTTCAAATTTTACAGAGAGCATAAGTTTTCTTGAAATATGCAATGAATTCTTGCATGTCACGGTTTACTAAATTCAAAGAAATTAATTCATCTTAATACGGACAGAAAACCTATCTTAGGCCCAATCATTACAGGGGTCCCCCATCTGTTGCTACAATGACAAGACTTCCAAGTGGGAAATTCAACTTTGTTGTTGCTTTCTTCAATTCTTCATAAATGTTAGATCTTAAAATGTCTTTCATTGTCTGAAGAGCAAGTAATTCTTAGATAATATTCAAAGATTTATCAATACCACATATGAAAATTGCTGGTTGGTCCAAATCAGATATATCTTCCATTATCAATAGCCAGTGGAAAGGAATCAAGTTCTCTTATTTTTCCTGACAGTGTACCTTCAATATCTGCTGCAATTTCTTCAACCTGTCTTTAATAATACGGAACGTATCAAAGCAACAGCATATGTTAATCACACTTTCATCAGTGTTTCTCTATTTCTAAGGCAGAGGTTTTTTCATATGGTCTTCAATAGTGAAAATGGGCCAACATACTTTCAATGAAAAATTGCTCTATATTGATATTTTGGGGAGGGTAGTGTGGCCCACCTTATGATTAGACAGATCTCCTGCAACCACTGATCAAAATCGGTTGCCAACGCCAGATATATTCGTTATGTAAGCTATAGAAAAATATTCTATGATAAAGCCAGCAGGAAAATTTGCCGAAGACACTTTCAGTGACAGACAATATACAATTTAATTCCAGTTATAAAACAACATCTATAATCAAGAAAGTAACCTCTTTTTAAGGATGAAACATTTGTTTTTTTTATCCACTGTTTTTAATACAAATTAATACTGAACCAAATTCGATGACTGGCACCCGTACCAGTGGAGCGCTAACAGCACCATCCAAGCGGGATAACTGCCAGAGCAGCAGTCTGGCTTCCGTGCTGGTGGCATGTAAAAAGAACCATTTGAGCGTGATCGTTACCAGCGTCGCCTTACTGGCACTTGTGCTGGTGGCATGCGAACAAAACATTCAAGTGAGGTTGTTGCCAGCGCTGCTGGACTGACTCCTGTGCAGATGGCACATAAAAACACCACTTGAGCGTGGCTGTTGCCAGTACTGCTAAACTGGCTTTCAAACCGGTGGCACATAAAAGCACCCACTACACTCTCGGAGTGGTTGGCGTTAGGAAGGGCATCCAGCTGTAGAAACTCTGCCAGATCAGATTGGAGCCTGGTGCAGCCATCTGGTTCGCCAGTCCTCAGTCAAATCGTCCAACCCATGCTAGCATGGAAAGCGGACATTAAACGATGATGATGATGATGAATTTATTTTGTAGGAGTGAAAGAGTTTTAGATAACTATAGCCACTTAACTATATCTTTTCACTTCATCTCGAAGAGAATGACATCCACATCAATATATTAATATTTAAGTGTTATTTCCTTCCCAGACTTCAACTACTAGAAATACTCATAACGACTGTAATTTGCAAAAGGGAAATACACTGATTAAAAGAAGCAGCATTAAGTATATAAAAACAATGTTAAACCAGGCTGTTTTAAAGCTATTCAATTGTACACGAAAGCTGCTCAATATATTTTATAAATGTTTCTTTCCGTAACTTTATACATACAACTCTCGATCTTTGATCCTGTTCCAATGAAGCAAACACTTTTATAAACAAATTCATTCAAATGTTGTACTTTAAAAAAAAACAAAAAAAAACTTGTTTAATTTCAAAATATAATTACATTACCGATTAAATATGTTAAGGGAAAAAAAAAAAAACTTGTAAAAAGCCAAGGAGAAAATCCAATGATCTAAGAAACTAAAAACTGATTAAACATTAATACTTACTCCACATAATAAACAACACCTTCTGGGGTAATACTCCATTCCCAGCCACTAGGGAGATCTGCAAAAATAAATGGTAAACATAAAGAATTATAAAAAAAAAGAAATTAAAACCAAAGTTTTAGAATATAATCCACTACAAACTTTAAAGTTATTTCCTGTCTCAAGTGGATTCAACATAAATTAATAGATGCTACTTTAGTGTGCAGTCTACATGGCAGTCTGACCCTAACCCCTCGACCAGATCAGATCATTTCACAGCATAAGACTATCGATATAGCAATAGACTGCATGCTAAAGTAGCACCAATTAATATATAATAAGTCTATGTCTATCTTGAGACATGATTTTTCTTTTTATTTTTCAATGTTTCTGTGAAACAAGATGTTAATTGCATTGGTGTTTTTTTTTTCTTTTATTCTATTTCTTTTTGTTGGGCTGCAGCCATACTGGAGCACCATCTAGAATCTTTTTGTCAAACAAATCAATTCCAGTAGATTTCTTTTTTCATTTTTAAGTCTGGTACATATTCTGTCAGTCTAATTAGCTAAACTACTAAGTTACAGAGACATAAACAAACCAGCTATGATCATCATGTAGTAGACACACATATACACACAAAGACACACAGTTTCCATCAATCAAATTCACTCACAAGGCATTGGTCATTGGTCATACCATAATTACAGTAGAAGATACCTCAAGGTTCTGCACAGTGGGACTGAACCTGAAACTACTTGATCACAAAGCAGGCTTCTTAACCACACAGCCATGCCTGTGTAACAGCTGAGTGTGACAGCTTGTAAAAACCGATTCAGAGTAAAGGAATGAAAATGTCAGGTTGTACTGAGTTTAATAAAAATGCTGGTGCCTCATAACAATCACCTAATACACTGTGCAGTGGTTGGCATGTTAGGAAGGGCATCCAGCTGTAGAAACCATGTCAAAACAGACAGCTGGATACTGGTGCAGCTCAGCTCTCCAGCTCTTCTCAAACCATCTAACCCATGTCAGCATGAAAAACAGGCATTACATGATGGTGATTAAGATTCCCCTTAAACAAGATGCCAGTCCTTTGCGAGATTCAAAGCCAGCAATTTTGAAGGGAGTAGGGAAGTTGATTACATCAATCCCAGTACTTCACTGGTACTTTATTTTATTGCCCCTGAAGAAATGTAAGGCAACATTCACCTGAGTGGGATTTGAACTCGGGACATAAGTGCCGGAAGAAATGCCACAGGGCATTCCTGTCTAGTGTGCTGACAATTCTGCCAGAAATTAGGCCAGCAGTAAATGATATTCAAGTTGAAGGTAAGATCATATCTTTAAAAATAAAACAAAAGGAGAGAGGAATGATAGATAAAATCAAATCAGGAGAAGCTACACACAGCACCTGTTTAAACTATAACGAGAGTAGTAGATACAGGTGATAGGTTGACTATTAACAACTAATTTTATATGAGAAGAAATAAAAACCTCCAAATGGAATTTATAAGCAAGACACAAAAATAAATAAAATATAAAGCTTTATGATTTTATATCTCTAAACAGATTGCAGAAACAGAAATAGACTATTTTCAATGTTCTTTAGAGCTTAAAAACTGAAATTAACACATAAAAATACTGAAATAAGTAAACAAAGAAATGTTTAAATATACAAGACACCTCAAGGAATAAATGAAAAATGCAGATAAAACTAGACTGATAAGATATATGCTTCACAACCAGGTTGTAGATCTGGATTTTAATCCAAATGTACAACAGCATTTCGGACTTTTATTGCAGTCTGGGGTAGATGAATGCCTTGTAAGAGAATGTAGATGGAAACTGTGTGGAGCCCATTGTATGCATATACACACACACACACACACACACACACACACACACACACACACACACACACACACACACACACACACACACACACACACACACACGAGGGTGAGTCAACAAGTAATGCCATTTTGTTTAGGACAGGTATAATAACCAACACAGGAACATGTATCATACATCAAAATGAAGCTGGTCCTCTGTGGATCACATCCCTACTTCTCAACATAGTCACTGTTTCTCTCAATAGCAATGCTCCACCTTCGAATGAGAGCATGTATCCCTGCCCCGTAAAATTCTGTTGACTGTTCTTTGAGCCATTTCTTCACTACAGTTTTCACTTCCTCATCACTGGACTATCATCTCTTTGACCCCATGAAAGAGGGTTTGAGAAGCAAACATTATTCCAGTGATGAGGAAGTGAAAACTGTAGTGAAGAAATGGCTCAAAGAACAGTCAACAGAATTTTACGGGGCAGGGAAACATGCTCTCATTCGAAGGTGGAGCATTGCCACTGAGAGAAACGGTGACTATGTTGAGAAGTAGGGATGGGATCCACAGAGGACCAGCTTCATTTTGATGTATGATACATGTTCCTGTGTTGGTAATTATACCTGTCCTAAACAAAATGGCATTACCTTTTTGACACACCCTTGTATATGTGGGTGTGTATATGTTTGTGCTTCCTTGTCAGCACATCATGTGAAAGTTGTAAATGAGTGTCATTGGCATGCATTTCCAATTTTCTGCAGAAATTGTGTCTGGCTCTGGGGAAATATAGAGTTACTTAGAACTAGGTGGGTGTTGACAACACAAAGGGTATCTGGTTGTAGAAAATCTGCTTCAATAAACTGTCTGACCTATGCAGAGACGGAAAAGATAAAGTTAAAGCAACGATGATAATGATGTTCAAGTGAAGGTTGGAGCCGTTTTAACTTGCATTAAATAACTTTAGAGAAACCAAAGTCAAAATTCTTTAGGAAACTTCAAGTATTTTAGTTCTGTATCTACTGGTTTTGTTCTTGTTCCCATATTACTCCTCAACTGCCATATTTGATGGCATAACAAATGCACAGACACATTAGAAGCACCCCAATTCCAGTTGCACATATTCAGGAAAATTTTCTAAGTGCATTAAAAAATATAATATTTAAAGCAATCTCACAATACATAACAAAATATTACAAAAGTACCACAAGTACAGCAGAAAATATTATCATCATCGTTTAACGTCCGTTTTCCATGCTGGCATGGGTTGGACAGTTCGACTGGGGTCTGGGAAGCCAGGAGGCTGCACCAGGCACCAGTCTGGTAATGTTTCTACAGCTGGATGCCCTTCCTAACGCCAACCACTCCGAGAGTGTAGCGGATGCTTTTTACATGCCACTGGCTCAGGGGCCCAAGGGGGCTGGCATCGACCACAATCAAATGGTGCTTTTTATGTGCCACCAGCACGGGAGCCAGTCAAGGCGGTGCTAGCATCAGCCACGTTCAGATGGTGCTTTTTACATGTCAATGGCACAGAAGCCAGTTGGGGCAAAGGGGCTGGCATTGACCACATTAAAGTTTAATATCATCATTATTATTATCATTATGAAGTTAAGGCATGAGCTGGCAGAAATGTTAGCACGTCGGGTAAAATGCTTAGTGATATTTTGTCTGTCTTTACGTTCTGAGTTCAAATTCTGCTGGGGTCAGTTTTGCCTTTCATCCTTTCAGGGTTGATAAATTAAGTACCAGTTGCATACTGGAGTCGATCTAATTGACTGGTCTTCTCCCCAAAAATTTCGGACTTTGTGCCTAGAGCAGAAAAGATTATTATTATGGAGTTAGGTGAGATAGAAGGGACCATCTAGATCAGTGGTTTTCAACCGGGGTCCACATGACCCTTAGGGATTCATATAAGAATCTATCTGCAATGAATTGGTTAGGTTTCTACAATACACAAAATATTAAAATTTTTTTATACAATATAGGCGCAGCATGGCTGTGCATAAGTGCAGCATGGCTGTGCATAAGTGCAGCATGGCTGTGTGGTAAGAAGCTTGCTTCTCAACCACATGGTTCCAGGTTCAGTTCTACTGTGTGGCACCTTGGGTAAGTGTCTACAATAGCCTCGGGCCGACCAAAGTCGTGTGTGTGTGTGTGTTCTCCCACCATCGCTTGACAACCAATGTTGGTTTGTTTATGTCCCTATAACTTAGCGGTTCAGCAAAAGAGACTGATAGAATAAGTGCTAAGCTTACAAAGAATAAGTCTTGGGGTCGATTTGTTTGACTAAAGGCAGTGCTCCAGCATGGCCACAGTCAAATGACTGAATTCCTAGTAATATTTAATAATAAAAATATTATAGGATTTTTTTTTTAATGGCTATGAGGGTTCAGTAGAGCAAAATAAAAATCACAGGGGTCCCTAGGCAAAAAATGGTTGAGAATCACTGGTCTAGATTAAAATTAGCCTATAGTAATGAGCATCAGGGATATAATTTAATGAAGGCCCAACTTGCAAACAGAACCTGATGTGATTGTTTTTCAGACATTTTTAAAAATAAAATCCATCTTATACAACATCAAATACAGTAAATATTTATAATATTGACCTAACCTTGCCAACTAAGTAAATAACACACTTTCCTATTAAGTTGGATTATTTGCTTGATTAGCTAAGCTACACTACTTGAATAACGAGGACACAAGTTGCGCAAAATGGTAGCAGAGGATACATAAAAACAAAAGAGAGGACAACTAAAACTTAGGTTAAGACAAGATCAAACCTTGTAAAGTAGGTCTCACTTCAAATGAAAAACAAACAAACACACTATATAAATTGTTACGTAATGGAAAAGTCTGTTTAATATGTTGCTAAATTCCCACAGTATACAGGATTTTCAACAGATGTCATAAAACACACTTTATATTTCAAATTATTGACCTCAGTGAAAACATACATTTTCATAGCCATTTCATGACAGACGCTGTCAAAAGAATTCCAAACCATCAAAGCATCATTGATTTCCTTTTTTTTAAATTTTATTCTCTGTATTTCTTGCAAACATTTGTCCTGTTGATGTAAAACATCTGCTTCCTATGTCCAAGCAGTATGGAAATACAAGCTATGAATCAATATTAACCGATGTTGCTTCTTTTTTTTTTTTCTTTGTTTCCTTTTTTTTTTTTTTTTTTTTTCATAGAAGTCATCACAGAAAAATGTACTTGCTTTGCAAACAACATTATTAAGTCATATATTGAAAACTGTGAGTGAAACAAACAATTAAAATCTTTAGAAAAAGACTAAAAGGAACTTCTTACAAAAATTAAGAGTATTTATGAACCAATTAATTATATTTTTATGAAGCAATTAACCAGAGACCTTTCTATTGAGACAAAATCAACGTTAAATGAAACTTATCGAATACTTATCGTGGCACTCCGTCGGTTACGACGACAAGGGTTCCAGTTGATCCAATGTAACAAGACCAGATGACCTATTATTTCAATTCTCCTAGATATAGCCGGCTGCATCTGTGTGCAGGATAAGTTTACATCCTGGCTCAAGCACTTCCCAGTTGGACAGGGAACAAATAAATTACATTTTCTCTATAATTAGCTCACTCTACCACTAACACAACATACCACACACGTGTACTTTACACCTCCCCTCTCATAGCACTTACACACATTTACCTACATACACAAAACCTCCTCAGTAAGATGCCCACAATCACACACACATACACACACAAACACACACACACACACACACACACACGCTGTTCATCATCTCAGTTGACTCAAACTTCACTTCTGCCGAGAAACACCATTTAATTCTACTAATTCCATCTATTTTTAGGAATGTTTCCTCATCTATAAAAATATTAGTGAATTTTTCTTTTTTTTTCTACTAATCTCTTTTTCTTCCTATGTATTTTGTCAGAGAACCATGGTCTAAAACGCTGAATCTTCCCCCGTTTCTTCCCTTCATCATCATCATTTAACATCCGTTTTTCCATACTAGCATGGGTTGGACAGTCTAACTGGGGACTGGCAAGCCAGGAGGCTGCACCAGGCTCCAATATGATCTGGCAATGTTTCTACAGCTGGATGCCCTTCCTAACGCCAACCACTCCGAGAGTGTAGTGCATGCCTTTTATGTGCCACCGGCACAGGAGCCAGTCAGGAAGCACTGGCATCAGCCATGTTTGGATGGTGCTTTTTACGTGCCACCAGAACAGGAGCCCCCTGGGGAGGGGGGCTCAGTATAAAAATTAACTTGTATACATATCTGCTTTTATAGGATTTCATTTTCTTTGTTCCTGAAATCTTTTTGCACAATTTCTTTAAACAATAGATTTAACAACATTGCATAGACATGGTCATGTAGTTAAGAAGCTTGCTTCCCACGAACTTGTGGTTCCAGGTTCAATCCTACTGCTTGGTACCTTGGGCAAAAGTCTACTATAGCCTAAGGCCAACCAAATCCTTTCAGAGGATTTGGTAGATGGATACTGTAAGAATCCCATTGTGTGCGTGTATACAGACACACATACACACTCCTATCTTAACAACATATAATGGTTGCAAACAAGCATCAGTGTCATACAAGCAATGTCTGGCCATGGAAAAATAACTTTACCAGCAAACGGGTGAGGGTTGGTGACAGGAAGGGCATCTGATTCTAGAAAATTCCAGCTGATCCATGCAATCATGGAGAAATAGAATCAAGTGATGATGATGGATTCAATAGCCATGAAGAATGTTAGAAGCTAATTTAAAACATAATGGTTGACAGCTTTTTAAATTTTTTCTCATGATTCTTCAAGCATTGTATAAATAATTCAACAGAGAATGACAACTCATTTAAATGTTTAAATATCATGAGTTTAATATAAAGATTTTTGATGACTTAGACATCTGAATTTTGGAGTTATTAAGAAATTAATGTCTTGATAGTATCAACATTTTTCCATATAAAAATGCAAATTCTTCAGAGATGCTTTGATATTTAAAACAAAAAGACTTATTTTGAAGCATTTTAAAGAAAATGTTGCTCTTGCAGTGACACATGGGTTTTGACACAAGGGCTTTATGATGGTTGATACAAACATGAACCTTTCAAGGAGACAAAATTACACACCTATTAAAGCAAGTCCTTGCGAAAAATTAAAATTGCATTTCATATAAAAGCAGTCTTCGATTTCCCTTTCAGCATTTTAATCTCCACTTTTCTATGCTTGCATGGGTCAGGCAGAGTTTATTGAGGCAGATTTTCTATGGCCAGATGCCCTCAACTGTTTCCAAGTAAGGTGATATTTCTCCACGGCCAGCCATGTTTAGGCAGAATACGGGAAATGTGTGAAATTGCTTGTATGATAGTGACACTCATTTACAAAGAGACCCACATACACACACGCTGCTTTTAGTTTCCATCGACTAAATCCATTCACAAGAATTTGATCAGCCAGGGGCTATACAAAAAAAAAAGACATTTCCCAAAAGTGTAGTATTGTAGGACTGAACCCAAAACCATGTGGTTGGGAAGCAAACTTCTTAAACACACAACCATGCCTGTACCTTTGTATATGGTAACCACTCGAGTGCAGGTTTCTAAACATGTGAACCCTCAAAACACATCTGATACTCAGATTACAGATGACCTTCAATAGAATTGCATGGTCTTCACTATCAAAGGTAGCAGAGAGATAAAGTGACAAAGGTGTAAAGATAAACTGCAGTACTTGAGACTTAAGAGATGAGATTAATCCACAATATTACTTGATAAGAATGAGTGTATAATCTATATATATATATATATATATATATACACATAAAAAAAAAACTAATACAATTATATTTTGCAAAAATGTGTACCACTAGTAAAGATAAATAGGTTGAGTGGATAAAGTCATCATCAGCATCGTTTAACGTGTTTTCCATGCTAGCATGAGTTGGACGGTTCGACTGGGGTCTGGTAAGCCAAAAGGCTGCACCAGGCTCCAGTTTGATCTGGCAGTTTCTACAGCTGGATGCCCTTCCTAATGCCAACCACTCCAAGAGTGTAGTGGGTGCTTTTTACTTGCCACCGGCACAGGGGGCAGGAGGATGGCAACACCCACGATCGGTTGGTGCTTTTTACGTGCTACCGGCACAGGGATCACAACTACAATTTCCATTTGATTTTTATTTTGATGTACTTGATTCAAGGTCTCCTCAAGCACAGCATGTTGCCCTACGATCTAAGGTACTTTTGAATGGGCTGGGGCTGGTTATGCAAAACTGGTGTAGGATACTGCCATGAACTCACTATATTTGCCGGGTCTTCATAGTCACAGCATACCTCCAGGTTTCGGTCTTTCGTCATTGCCTCTGTGAGGCCCAACATTCAAAGGTCACTGGTCCTGAGTTCAATCTGTTGTAGGTGTCTCACAACAATTTATCATACATTTCATCATCATCATCAACCCCTGGATATTACCATGTTGAACCCTAGCACTCATAAGACCGGTCACCCAGATACTATGTTGTATAAGAGACCAAGATCGTAACATTCCCCCTGGACAGGACGCCAGCCCATTGCATCAACCCCAGTGTTTTTGTTTTTCTTTCTTTTAAGCACTGCACTTATACTATCAGTCATTTTTGCCAAACCACTAAGTTACAGGTCATAAACACACCAAAAGCGGTTGTCAAACGGTTTACATACTACAACCTCTCTTCTTATGTCATAACGCTGACCACTCCACCCCTCCACTTCTGGTTCTGTAGTCTTGCAAACTGCATAGCAGCCTCATTAGTGCTGGTGGTATGAAAAAAAGCACCCAGTACACGTTGTCAAGTGGTTGGCATTTGGAAGGGCATCAGGCCATAGAAACCATACCAAAGCAGACACTGGAGCAGGATGCAGTCCTTGGACCTTTTGGGCCCTGAAACCATCCAGCCTTTGCCAGCATGGAACATAGATGTTAAATGATGATGATAGAAACAGTTGCATTTTGGTGATGAATGTTATAGTGAGGTAATATTGTGGATTAATCTCATCTCTTAAGTCTCAAGTACTGCAGTTTATCTTTACACCTTTGTCACTTTATCTCTCTGCTACCTTTGATAGTGAAGACCATGCAATTCTTTTGAAGGTCATCTGCAATTCTGGACCCTGAAACCATCCAACCCTTGATACAAAGATACACACATAGATATAGATATGCATGTATACAATGGGCTTCTTTCAGTTTTTGTCAACCAAATCCACCCACAAGGCTTTAGTCAGCCTGGGGCTAAAGTAAAGAGACATGCCCAATGTGCCACACAGTGAGACTGAACCCGGAAGCATGCGATTGAGAAGCAAACTTCTTACCACACAGCCATGCCTGCTGGTCATTAAATTTGTTGTTAATTATTGATGTCCCTTTTGGGAAAACGCATTAATTATTCAAGCTAACATAAGTGTCTCTATTTGATCACATCATCTGCTACAGATACTATATATTATACCCTAACATCTTGCAAAACAGGAGAAAATAATCCTGAATGCACACGTGTCGAAGAAAAGGATGAATCAGTCAAGACTCTAATGTTATTGATCAGAGTTTTGTAAGATCAGGTTTTACCTGGAGGTAAATTACAACAAAGGAAAAAATATGTTAATGATGTAGCAATATAAATTTTATGTTTAACAATGATTACAACATAAAAGTCTTCAATCATAAAAGATCTATTTAATCAGAGATAACCCAAGTCAAATGATAATTTAATAGCCCACCAAAACATCAAGCTGCTCATTTATATTCTCAGGATATTATGGAAATAATCAAACCTTAGTTTTTGTGATATGAATGAGTATTCAGTGCTCCTTTCTAATTAAATAATCAATTAATCTTACTTCCTAATACCATTGAATTTTTCTTTCAGACATTACAGTATATTCAGACAGTTACTACAGGACCAGTAAACAAGGATGAAACTATACTTCTGCTGATGGTAGCTACGAATGCAGAAACATTTCAAGGTTGTCTCCCTTGATTTCACCAAAGAATGTTAGCTAAACGCTGTTTTCTTGGTCACCACATTAAATACATTTTGTTTTGATTTGGGTTTTTCCTCTGACATTGAAAACAGGATTAAATAAACCGACATTTTTATTTACTACCTACGTTGAAAAGCATTGTTTAAAACAGCCAACAAGCTACCCACCCTGCGGTTAATCAACCTGCTAGAAACAACAGCCAAATCTCTCTCCAGTCACAACTAATGGTGAAAATAGCACACATTGGATAATGTGGACCTTATATGCACTGTGAACTAAAGATAGGATGGTCATGGCTAGAACACGTGTGGTTAGAAGTCTACTTAATGAGGGCTGGCCTAAACTATAACCAATATTTTAAACAAATCTAGATTGAACTACCGAGTGAGATTTACACAGCCAGCAATATGCATACAAGTTAGTGTGTACCTAAATAAAAGGTCACCATGAGGGCAAGGTCTTTTATTATAGGGACCAAGGTAAAGTTTAAGCATACACACAGAACAAATATCTCTCATTGATAAGAAAAGAAAAAAATGGGCGGGGTATATTTACATTATGCTGAGTCTTAAGAAGCAACAGAGAAGGCATTTTATCAGTCCAGCGGAAGTGAGGGGATTGCAGTACTTGTGACTGTAATTTAATATTAGGGAACTAGAACACATTGTTGAGGAAATTAGAGGAAAAGTTTCCATAGGTTGGTAAACATTCCTCGCTTCAGCACCAGATAAGAAAACAATAATGCCCCCGATGCAGTCTTGTGAAGACTAGGTTATCGGGATTAAAAAAAAAGTTAGATAAGTTGACGATCGTGAAAAGTAAAAATAATTTATAAGTAAAACAGCGATACAATATCAGGGACTTGTATAGTCAGGGGGGGGG
>NC_068987.1:87782296-87784607 GCF_001194135.2 Octopus bimaculoides
ATATATATATATATACAAAGGTTAATTAATTGCAAGGAAATCAACTCACCTGGATCGTACAACAACCCAGACTTGGCAGATTTGTTGGTTGCAGGATGGACCCATGAGGTAGTCTCGTGCAAATCGCTAAACAAGAGAAAAATTGGAAGAAAAACATGACATACACAACCCTTACCGAGACATACACACAAAAAAAAACAATACACAGGTACAAACACTTTAATCAAAAATATCCAATAAACAAAAGTTAATTAAACAAGATCGATCAACATTTTCTGATAATGAAACATTTTAATTTTTTTTTTCTTAACTATTACAATGCTTTTTATATCTAGCTAAAACTTCGTATTTTAGTGAAAATGTCGAAATTTGTCACTGAATTAATTATAATTATTATTATAAACATTATGTGTTGTTAGCCCATTTCCCTCTCATCGGTCAGCTCTGGCCTATAAATGTTCCAGTCGTGACCATTCCATCTTTTATTGGCACAGTATATACTACGACTGCCATTATTCAGTGTCCTATCTTTTTCTTATCGTTATTTCCAAGTCAGTGAGGTGTGCGTTAAAGGCGATAAGACTGCTATTTCTAGCAGATCTAGAAACATGGTAGAAGATCGATAAATAATTATTGGAAGTGTCTATGTTAAAAAAACTCGGTGAATGTGAAAAATAGTCGTTTGTATGTATGAGTTTGGAGTCGATATAATGTTTTATAGTCTTCGATCAACATTCTTAAGGATATGTAGCTGGGGGGGGGGGGCAATATGCAGGATGCCCATAAATTGCCTTTACAATTTGGAATGTGGAAGTTTCAAAGTTGTAAAGATAATTTATAGACACCCTGTATATCTCTTACTATAACAAAAGGTGTGGAAATAGTTGTGACACGAAATTTCAGATTTATACTGAGATTATGTGACGTTCATGTCCTTCTGAAATGTTGTTGGCACTCCATCGCTTACGACGTCGAGGGTTCCAGTTGATCAGATTAACGGAACAGCCTGCTCATGAAATTAACGTGCAAGTGGCTGAGCACTCCACAGACATGTGTACCCTTAACGTAGTTCTCGGGGATATTCAGTGTGACACAGTGTGACAAGGCTGACCCTTTCAATTACAGGCACAACAGAAACAGGAAGTAAGTGTGAGAGAAAGTTGTGGTGGAGCTTTAGGTGTTTTCGCTCAATAAACACTCACAACTCCCAGGCTGGGAATCGAAACCGCGAGTCCGCTATCCTAACCACTGGGCCATTGCGCCTCCACTCAAATACATAAGATATAAAGAAATAAAATTACTACAACGACCAGAAATCGAAACTAGAAAGCATGTCCCAGGTACCATGCTATAACGTTTAACTCAACTAAGCTCCACACATACCAGTTATTACCAAGCATACATATAAAGGAAACTCCAGCTGTGACCATCAGGTCTTTTTTTTTTTTTTTTTTTTTTTTTTGTCTAGGATCAAATTGTCCAATATGTCCCTTTAAAAGGAAAAGAAAGGATAGTAGGGCGTTATATACTTTCATAGATCAGGGTTTATGTTTTGCGAAACACACCCCTTAACTGAGACAACAAACTTGCGACAGCTATAAAGATGTATTGCCTGTTGTTTCGACCCAGAACAATCCTGAAACGGCAAGACTATAACCAAAAGCGCTCCAACTATAACCATTTCATCTTTTGGCATCTTTCATTTATTTATTACCGCCTTAAAAGAAATAAACAGGTTGTTGGCACGGCTGCAATCTCTAGCAGGTGTATGTCGTTGTACAATACATAGGGCAGACTTAAGTGGAGACACAATGGCCCAGTGGTTAGGGTAGCGGTAGGATCGCGGTTTCGATTCCCAGACCGGGCGTTGTGAGTGTTTATTGAGCGAAAATACCGGCAGGGGATGGTGGCGAACCCTGCTGTACTCTTTCACCACAACTTTCTCTCACTCTTTCTTCCTGTTTCTGTTGTGCCTCTAATTCAAAGGGTTAGCCTTGTCACACTGTGTCACGCTGAATCTCCCCGAGAACTACGTTAAGGGTACACGTGTCTGTGGAGTACTCAGCCACTTGCACGTTAATTTCACGAGCAGGTTATTCCGTTGATCGGATCAACTGGAACCCTCGACGTCGTAAGCGACGGAGTGCCAACAACAACAGGGCAGACTTGAAGAATAGCTATCGCTATATCACAGAGAAGGAAATGGGTAAGTCTTTTATAAATTTTCATACAACGGAAATTACTATTCTGAAAAAAAAAAAAAAAGTGGCGGGGTCCGAAATTTTTATTTAAAATAAAAAATATTTTTGCT
>NC_068987.1:87784793-87788352 GCF_001194135.2 Octopus bimaculoides
TATTCCGTTGATCGGATCAACTGGAACCCTCGACGTCGTAAGCGACGGAGTGCCAACAACAACAGGGCAGACTTGAAGAATAGCTATCGCTATATCACAGAGAAGGAAATGGGTAAGTCTTTTATAAATTTTCATACAACGGAAATTACTATTCTGAAAAAAAAAAAAAAGTGGCGGGGTCCGAAATTTTTATTTAAAATAAAAAATATTTTTGCTCCTCAATTCCTTGGTCTTTTCCTTCCCCAAGAGATATTGATAGCTGTCCATTATAAATAGGTCTGGATGTTGTGAACACAACCATTTGGATAAGAAGAACTAAAGCCAGAATTTTATTTCCTTTCCTTTTGAAATAGTTAAAAACACTCCAAATTGCGTCACTTGGGAATGGCATGAATGTCAAAACATCCGATTTGTTTCTTTACATAAATATAACACTTCAATATTTATAAAAGAAAGGTTTTATACGTGTCCCACACACCTCGATTATATGTGTATGTGTGGAATGTGTGAAAGTGTAATTGAATATATAAGCTGACAATACTTGGGAGCTATCAAGTGGAAGCATTTGAGGCTATGTCCGATTATTTAAGTAAATGTACTCATATTCAGTGCACGTGGGTGGATGAACCGACATACACCCATAAACAAAAACAGGTGAGAGACAATCCGGAAGAGGCGTAAGTAGAGGAAAACCATTGTTAATATCCCTTCAGGTTAACAGCTGACCTCAGAAAGACAAAACGTAGGTGTTTTGAGGAGGAAGAGAGGAGCAGAATGACAGCAGCGAATGGTGATTGCAGAAGAGGCATTCCACTGAGAGACCATCCTTTCAAACTTCCAACACTCAAGTTAGACACACTCTTTACAAAGTTCACTTTTAAATGAAGTAAAAGCAGCGGTGACGAAAACTCGAACAGAATCTTCCAAGATCATTTGAAACTGCTTACAACATCTACAAGACCTACCCACTGCTACAGAATAGTTAGTAAAACTTTACAGACACTCTGAAAGAAACGGGAACCCTGGCTCTGGACACTTGCTGGGGAAGGATTTGTCCCAAAAGAACAGAACCCGTCAGAAGAGTAACACATAGTCATTGCATAATTAAATCTTGCTTGCCAAGGCCTACCTAATTATGCTCTACCATCTGATCTTAATATGCATCAAGAACCAGGAGCGGTAATCGTGTTTCTGATGTCACACACGGTTTCGCTGAAAATTTCTCCACTAAATGGCAGAGAGTCGATAAGGGTGTTATTGGCAGGATGCACAATGTCTGTTCATATTCGTAGTTACCGTCAACCTACTTTAACGATAGGGGAATACAGTGAGAAGACGATAAATTATGACAATACGAGACGTCTAGCCTGCAGGGCCTCCATGAACGAGATAACGGTGATGACGAGAAGGTGGTTGCGTGATCACGTATAAAAGACAAACCCAAAGAACTGTCGGAACCTGAGCATCCTAAGACGAAAACTGGGAAACAGCATTTTCACCATTCAGAGGTTCAAAATTTCTATGATACAGAAAAGAATCCAGTGGCTTCAGAAAAATTGTAACACCACTCATAAGAGCTAAGGTATAGTTGAAGACATCATGACCCAACAAAACCTCTGTAAGATTTAAGATATGGTGCTTCCAGTACGACATCGTACCCAAACTGTAATGGCCATTTAGACCTGATAACTTCCCCCCATGACTCAAGCAGAAGCAATGGAGAAATTGCACATACTGTGTTTGATGGCATATTCGACGGATCCCAATTTCAGCAGTGTGTATTCAGGGAAAAATGAACATCAGGGACAAAATTAGCTGATGAGGGTTGGCAACTTTGCATACAAGATCGGAGGTGATTTCTCTGAGACTTCTTTTGATTTGGTAGGGTGCGTCTTACCATACCATCAAATACGGTAAATTCGTGAGAAGCTGGTTGGATGCTCCTCCAACTTTAGCTCAGTTAACCTGTACACGTTCCATAAGCTCCACTTCACAAATCCATAGGTAGTGGAAGAATTCAAGGTCACTAAGGTAAGTTACTAGACTGTTATCTGAGAATGAGAGAAGGCGCAATGGCCCAGTGGTTAGGGCAGCGGACTCGCGGTCATAGGATCGCAGTTTCGATTCCCAGACAAGGCGTTGTGAATGTTTATTGAGCGAAAACGCCTAAAGCTCCACGAGGCTCTGGCAGGGGATGGTGGCGAACCCTGCTGTACTCTTTCACCACAACTTTCTCTCACTCTTTCTTCTTGTGTCTGTTGTACCTGTATTTCAAAGGGTCAGCCTTGTCACACTGTGTCACGCTGAATCTCCCCGAGAACTACGTTAAGGGAAACACGTGTCTGTGGGGTGCTCAGCTACTTGCACGTTAATTTCACGAGCAGGCTGTTCCGTTGATCGGATCAACTGGAATCCTTCTAGTCGTAAACGACGGAGTGCTAACTACAATCTGAGAATGAACAAGACAGGCCGACAAGGCCATTATGCTGGGAGGAAATGGAAACCACAGAAAGCTGAAACGTACTGGAAGCACCAGAATATCGACGAGCTGGTCTGTCAACGAGATCTAGAACTTTGCAAACAGTACCAAGAAATGGAACATGCCAATGCAATGATGAAAAAAAAAGGGAGTAGTAATGCAGAATGTCAGAGATACATAAAAGGAATATCGCTGTGCACTACTTGGCGGCGGAGGTAAAGAATACGTACACCACCCGTTTTCGGCGTAACAAAAGCCCTAAATACCGGATGTACGTATTCTTTACTTTCGCCCTGCTTGCCTACCAGAAAGAACAGATAGTGAGACCGGTACTTCAACGACCTGTCCTTCGAGGGACATTGTAGTACCAACCAGGGCAAGTTGTCCGTTCTCTTGTGTCTTGAGTTAACATTTTTCTCAACCGAAAACAACCTTACATTCTTAGACAAAGAGGACTCGTTTTGAAACTGTATAAAAAATCTACAAATAGATGGCTAAGTACAAGCACACAAATCCAGACACATTTTCTCTCGCTCTCCATTTTTTTTCTCTCTTCATTCCTTTCTGTAGAAGAGCGTAGGCTCAAAATGTCAATGATTTCTTCCGTTTATTCTGAGCGTCAAATTAATGTATTTTGTTTGTTGTTACCTAACTTGTCTGTCTTGTTTTCAATTTTCAACTATATATAGAAGAAATATTTTCTTAAACTAAAAATTGTATGAAGAAATTTGAAAAAAAGAATAATACTAACCTTTTGGAAGAATGTTTTTTTAATGGGTTAAGTGCTTTCGCTTTACAGCTTTTCAGAGACGTGTGTTATGGGGGTAATAACAGACAAAAATTCTCAGCAAAGAATATTTTATATGGATTCTAAACCGGACACAGTCAACAGCATTTCCGTTATGCGAACTACCTCATAGTACGTGTGTTTGAAAAACTGTTAACAGTGGAAATGCTTAATCCCATTACGAAAACATCTCTCCAAAAGGTTCGTGTTGCATTGTTGTTGTTTTTTTTTTTTTTTAAGATTATTCATATAATTAATTTTTGATTTAAGAAATCCTTTCTTCAAACACAGAG
>NC_068987.1:87788537-87788776 GCF_001194135.2 Octopus bimaculoides
ATATATATATATATATATATATATATATATACATACATACATACATACATACATACATGTGTGTATATATACACGTGTGGGCATGTGTATATATACATATATGTGTGAATGTATATATATATGTGTGTGTGCATGTATATATATATATGTGTGTGCATGTATATATGTGTGTGTGTGTGCATGTATGTGTGTGTGTGTGCATGTATATATATATATATATATGTGTGTGCATGTATATA
>NC_068987.1:87788876-87789875 GCF_001194135.2 Octopus bimaculoides
ATATACAGGTGTGCATGTATATATATATATATATACAGGTGTGCATGTATGTGTGTGTGGCCACAATCAAATGAACGAAACAAGTAAAAGAGTAATATATATGTGTGCATGTGTATACAAGTATGTGTATATGTAAGTATACATGTGTGCTTGTGTGTATATACCAAAATTTTTAAAAAAAACAAGACAGGTGAGGGAGCAACATACAAGGTCTATTAGTTTGACACTTAGGTAAAACGGAAGCGGTTTTGACGTTTTGCGCCTCCGCTCTTCTACAGAAAGGAATGAGGAAAGAAAACAATGGAGAGGTGGGATCGAAAAGGGGAAAGTGAAAAATGTTTGGTTTGGCGGTTTCACATTTGTATACATATTATCCATCCGCTGATGGCGAGCAGACCGAAACTTTTAACCCATTATCATCACTCTTCTTGTAAAAGTATTATAGATACGTATATATATATATATATACATGTGTATATGGAGATATAATGATGCAAATAAACAAATAAAATCGCGTGGCCTGGATATATAAAATATACATATATATATACATGTAAACACAGACTGAAAACATTCATACGATGAATGTTCAGGCATAAATATATAAATATTTATATATTAACAGAGTAGACCTGTACAAAGACACAGAAAATAAAGGGGAGAAGGTATTGTGTTACAGGTCCGACAGCTGTTTCTGGGGGCTCAGAATTACTTCATAATGTTTGCAAATGTATTTCGCAAAAGTCAAGAATATGCAGCCAGCAATGGAAGTATATAAACATTAGGTAGAACCAGTTTCCACCTTTAAGATTGATGTTCTGTTTTTCATTTTGTCCATTTTTTTTTGTGACTTCCTGTACCCAGATATGCATCTATATACACATGTAGATGTAGGTATGTACATACATGTACGTATATATGCATATAATCACATACTATTTGTATTATATATATATATATATATATATATATACATTCAAGTATATACATAATCAGAAT
>NC_068987.1:87789885-87790052 GCF_001194135.2 Octopus bimaculoides
CACTCACACACTCTCATATGTATATACATACATACACACACACACACACACACATACTAACAATCAATAAACACACATGAACTCATTTGATAGATGGCTACTGACACTGAGTTATTTAATTTTTGTTGACTATCCTTATGTATATATATATATATATATATATATAT
>NC_068987.1:87790406-87797697 GCF_001194135.2 Octopus bimaculoides
GTGCGGTTTGAGTCAATCTGGCTGTTGTTTCTAGCAGGTCAACCTCTGGAAGTTGGTGTTTAACCAAAGGTCAGCCATGATCATGTTGATCTCTGATCAAATGCATTCCTGTCTCGACCATCTCCTTTTTTCCTATTAGTAGAGAAAGCAGGACCATGTTTAAAGCAGTGTGTGATTTATCTTCTTCTAACAAGCGAAACGAACACGTAGAAGCTCCCACACTGGCTCTGACATACGTTAGTTGGGACAAGAGTTGGCAAGAGAGAGAGAGACAGACAGACAGAGAGAGAAACTACAAAAAAAAAACTATCGAATGGCGTAACATGTCGAGGGAAGAAAGTGCATTGAGTTGAAGTATTTGAATGAAAAAGTTGTCTGAAAGAGAAAGCTAAAAGACTCACTCAATATAAAATATTCGTCCGTCGGCGGTCACCCCGTAAGTCCAGTTCTGTGGTAAAGGTTCTATTAATTCAGAAGCAGTAGCCATCATCGGATTTGTTTTTAAGTTACTGAAAGAGTGAACGAGGGAGGGAGGAAGTAAAAGAGAAGGGATTAGTTAGAGAGAGTGAGTAAAAGAGAGGTATTAGAGAGTAAGCGGGTGAGTGAGTGAGTGAAAGAAGGGTTAGATAGAGCTTGATTGACTGAGAGGGTGTTAGTGACAGATATGTCGCTTAGAGGGAGAAGTAGGAGTGAGACAGTGAGTGACAGACTGATAGTAACATAGATATAGGACAAGTGAGGGAGGGAGGGAGGAAAGAAGGAAGATAGTAAAGTTGGATCACCCTCCCTACAACATGACTTGTCAGTAACGGCTGTTACTTGCACCTCCCACTGCTATGAGGTAAAATGTTTTTTAAAAATACTTGTTGAAGTAAACTAGGATCTACAGATATGAACAAGGGGTGAAAGAAAGGGTAGCTTTTGATGGGGAAAGGACAAGAGGGGACAATTTTAGACGGGGAGAAGTAGAGGAAATGAAAATAAAAGGGTTAAAGTCGAAAACACTCAGGAGACAGGAAACAGAATAATATTTTTTAAAGTGGTGGGAGGGACCATATGTATATGTGCACATTTTATATATATATATATATGTGTGTGTGTGTCAGTTTATGTATGTGTATGAGGTTGTGTATATGTGTGTGGGGGAGTCTACGTATTTGAAATTTTAAAGAAACAGAGCAAAACAAAAAAATTTGTAGAAGTGTCAATATTAATACAAAAAATATATAAATACAAGGAAAAACTAAGGAAAAAATTTAATGTAAAGAGAAAGAGGGTGAGGTTAAACGAAGGCATGTTACTAGATAGTGACAGATAGGGAGTTTTGATACAAAGGAATGGACATCAAGACTAGTTATATTCTGATAAACACTCTGTGTGTGTGTGTGTGTGTGTGTGTGTGTGTGTGTGTGTGTGTGTGTGTGTGTGTGAGTGTGTGTGTGTGTGTGAACTTCAAACCCTTCGGGCCGTTCGATCTCTACGCGAAGACCTCGTCTTCTGAGAAGCGATTCTTGGGTAAAGATCCGAATGGTGGATCCCAACCCACTTCAAACCAAATTTTCGCAAACGGTTGAGCCGAATGAGACAAGCTAATTAACGAAAGGTGCTTAGTTCGGTGATGACTGCTACTTTTTTACTGTTGTGATCTGTACTTTCTCATAACACCTATTTGCAGTCAGGTGGACAGTATTAGAGCATGTTAGATTGGAGTTTCTCAAGATTGGGCGTGGCAATATTTTGGTGACATGTAAGTTACTCTTGAATGGAGACCAAGTCAATAACCAGTGTGTAAAATTTTCAATAAGATTTTAATTAAAACTGCTTTTGCGGGATATACAGTAAATATGTCCGTTCACGGTGGGGTGCCCATTTAAAATATATATTTGTAGGACGCGCGGCTTAATAAGGTTAAGAAATACTATTAGATATTTATTGAAATAGTGCAGCGTCAGTAACTTGCATAATGTTCCATGTCGACAAGAGGAAACTTGCTATGGAGCGAGCAGATAGCAGGAGAAATCTCCAAAAGAAGAACTACCGTCAAGCAAGTTTTTCGGTCTGTTCCTGACATTCTAAGAAAACTGGACCTACATATGTATGACGCTTGTTTTTGACGGCAGAAAGTAATAGAAAGGAATAAACTTTATGCCACAATAAACGAGATTAGTCAAACATTCCAAGAAGAAACCTTTTTCTGTGAAAAAGGAAAAGCTAACATAACGTTGCGTGCAGGGCCCTTCGTCGAACTATCCTGTAACGTTAGAATTCTCTCCTTCACAGCAAAGTAGTTTATTCCACTTTTGTATGGATTATTTGCTTACACAATCCGTCCTTAGTTTATCTGGATTCAAACTGTTTCACAGAAGAAATACAAGAAGTTTACAAATTGAAATAAAATAGGAAACCATAGAATCCAATCAAATTAGTCATGTCCTCCATCGGCAAAAACTAATTAAGCTGACATTACCCTGTAGCGAAGCCCAGAATCGAAACCTTGCAGGTTTAGAAACTAGGATCAGACTACACTTAGATTAAACGACATACCTTGAATATCAAGCAGTCGGGTTGTAGTAATATCGCCCCATATTATATAGAATGTTCTATCATATTCTAGAGGCTCCTGCGTAAAAAGGGATTGTATGAGTAAAACGCGGGGAGCACAGCCAGAGATGTGGATGAAGACGCTATGCAAGTGGACCCAGACAACAAGCCCTTAAGAAGACAAAGTTCCTAGGGTGAAGCTCAACTCTGGGATAAAAGAATTGTCGGTGTATTTTTTCCTCCTTTCAAACGAAACTTTTCATTTCTGAAAAGAGATTTATTTTCATCTCTGTTATTAATATAACTGCAAACTATTCTCAAATTCAGTTAAACAATGTTGGAGCAGGTTTTATTATGGCACGGCACACACAGCCTAAATTTCATACCAACATATCAAGACCCATCTAAACCTTTCTCCACAAAATTTACTGTATCTCATTGAGGACTCCAACATGCAGTGACTTTTATCGTTGCTCTTATTGCTTAGCCCTAAATCAGGGTTGATCTACCAGACTTGTCATCAAAGACGTACCTGGCGTCACCATCGTATCTATATATTATTTATTTATAACATTATCCGTGTCATTTCACTTTTTTTTTTAATATATGAGATATTTGACGGCTAAGTCGATCGAGAGCTTGAGTGCAGTATCACAGTGTAGACAATTAGCGTAAATGGTACAGGATGTGTGGATTGCACAAGCGGCGTCCGGGGGAAAAAAAGTCACAAGGGAAAAAGTCGAAAATTCAGCTAGGAGAATAGTCAATTTATTTCAATAACGTAAACAATTAAATACAACAAAAGATATTTGAAATCACTTATTAACTGACAGCGCATGACTTTGTTGCAATGGGAGTTGTTGTTCACCATTTCCGCTATGTAAGACTATTATGGATGAAACTGGGTTGCGTGTGTTACAAACACGAATGAAACTCGCAAACATTTTGTAATATATTCATTTAGGGGAAGGCTGTCTACACACGCGTTGAATCGAACTGTTTTAAATATGTGCTTGCATGCGTGCATGCATGTCATTGTTCAGTTTTATTTCAAGATTTCTTGCCAATAGAGAAAGAGCCGGTTTCTAACCTAGATCCAAGGCTCCTTCATCGGGATTTCAACATCAACAACAGGACATTTTTGTTTGTATGTATGCCACTGAAACGGTGCGTCCTAGAGAAAAACGGATTAGATTTTCGAAATCTGCGTCCCAAAGAGTAGGTTTTCAGTAAATAGTAATAAAATATAATACGAGAAATGACTTGACTTTCAGATATTAGTCCTAGTCAATTCTATATTATTAAGAAATCCTTCTAGATGTCTTGCGTGCTACCATAAGTAAAATATTTTGGAGATGTATTTGTTAGACAAGTGATTTGATTTGAGACCGCGTGTGGAAGCTAAAGCAATTACAGCGTGGAGACATATTAGCCTTTGGAAAACACAAAAATTGCCAACTTCATTTCATTTAATTGGTTGACGAAAATTTTGTCATCAGGTAATAAATGTCCAAGTGACATAAACAATCTGTGTGTGTGTGTGTGTGTGTGTGTGTGTGTGTTGAATGGTTAATATGCGTCCTCCGCGCTATAAATATTAAATACTGGCTTAAAAACCGCACTCCGTGCGGACTTCTATGCTACCTTCTGTGGAAGGCTAATTGGACCTGCGGCTCAAAACTAAAGAGAGCTAAATAGCATGACTGTAATACGTCTATATGCCCCGGTGGTGTTTGGTCAGAGGTTAAGGACGGATGAAAATTAATTCTGTAAGGCAATCATTCTCTTGTTCCAGTCCCAAGTGGAATTCCAGCTGTTGACCAATGCAGAGATGCTTGTCAATGTAGAGATGAAAGACTCGCTTAAATTTATTATATTGTATACAAGTGAGAGTGAAAAATTAGCGCCTGTTTTCTTTTGAAGAATTTTGCTGACGAGGTTACATAAAGCATAAACATGCATCTCCCGTGTTTTGCTAAAAAAAAAAAAAGATTAGATATTGAGCTAGTACTGTTCTATATTTGAGAGATGGGAAATTATGTACATTATTTACATTTGACGGATATTTGTCCTTATCTTGTTTGTTAACAACGTTTCGGCTGGTATACCCTCCAGCCTTCATCAGGTGTCTTGAGGAAATTTCGAACCTGGGTTCTCATTCCTAAGATATTTTTTCGATGTTATTATTATTCAGGTCACTGCTTAGAATCGAACTCGGAATCTTGGAGTTAGTAGCCCGCGCTCTTAACCACTAGTAACCCTAAGATTCCGAGTTTGATTCTAGGCAGTGATTTGAATAATAATAATAATAATAATAATAATAATAATAATAATAATAATAATAATATCGAAAACTACCTTAAGAGTGAGAAGCCAGGTTCGAAATTTCCCCAAGACCTGAATGATGATGATGATGATGATAACAACATAAAAAAATACCTTAGGAATGAGAACCCAGGTTTGAAGTTTCCCCAAGACACCTGATAAAGGCTGGAGGGTATACCAGCCGAAATGTATTAACAACAAGCAAGATGAGGACAAATACCCGTCAAATGTAAATGATATATACTACTAATTAGTTATGCAATTGCTCACTATGATAACATTCATTTAAATGAAAATGTACTTTAGTCAGATTTGATTATATCTATTCATTAAAATAATTACATACCTAACAAATAAAAATCGTATTCACTTTTCTTTTCCAAACATCTCAAAGACGAAAATTGATTTATTGTAAGAAAGATAAAAAATTGTAACGTTTCGTGTAAAGATATTCAATTTGCTTGCTCGAAATCTTAATCTTCACTGTAAACCAATATATTTCCCTTTTGAACTGTTTAAAGTTACTTTTTTTTTTTTTTTTACGTAGACCATTACTAGTTTCTTAGAATCTTGTTTGAAAGGGGAAAAAATCACAAGACAGAAGTCGCTCGACCGTAGAACCACAAGACTAATAGCTTTTTTTTTTTTTTCTAGTGGCGTCGGCTGGAATATATGTCTTAGTCATCAACAGTGAATATACTGAATAGACAAAATAATGCCATGATACTATATAAGATGTTTTCTGTCCTCATGAATTGTCAATAAATGACTGAAGTTTTTTGTTTCTTTTTCTTATTATGCTTAAGAAATTAAATAAAAAGGGCTCCCCACCGTCCAATATGTTTAATGTCACCAAATATAAATTGTGTACGAGTCACTTACTGTTAGTTAATAACCAATTTAAAATATTTGTTTTATTATTTTGATTATAGCATTTAAATAAAATGTGACCTTCTTCCAGTGACTTTTTTTCTCGGACACCATTTATGTCGAGTGAATCATGTCTGCATTTCTATCTCGAATATCTGAGGAAGCCTTTTGTTTATAGCCTCATATTACTCTCTGGGAATAGCAAGAATGACACAGTTTCCTATGTCCTTTAACGGACCATTGGGTCACCGCCAAAGTTCTTTTGTATATTTCGTACGTCAAGTAAAACTCGACCACACGGAGCCTGCTTCTTTTAAAGCCATTGAAAAACTAACAAAACATTTACACTGATACTTCTGTTTACTGAAGTAAGTTGTTCATATTTTGGGTTACCTATTTACAACTCCCTCTTTTAATAAAGTAATGAAACGGCTTACATTTGAGTTTTGTGCCATACTCAAATTTAAACCACTGGTTTTATTCGGATATGTAATGTGAGGCAGCTTTAGTTCGAGTGAGCTGAATACCATTAAAGATTTTGCTGGGTGGTTGGATTGCTCTAAAATTTAAGGCAGTATTACTTGTTGATTAATTTTATTAATGTTCTATTTCAAGGTTGGGCTGCTTTAAAAGTGATACACCGATACAGTAAAAGCAAAACAATAGCAGGTTAGTTTGATTGTAAAGAGAAGCCATATCAAATATCTTGACAGTGTCTTTCATCGAATAATGTCGCTGAAATAGGAGGTAGGTAAATAGGTAAGGGAATCTGAGGATTGTAATGAGGGTTTGTGTCTCCAACTATAGACTGAAAAGTGTGTATAACACCAGATGAGCTTAATTACCATGAAGAGTAGAAAGTGTAACGTTCCAGTCTCTTACACTTCAACAGAGAGTAAAAAAAAAAAAAAAAAAAAAAAAAAGAGGAGCGTGACACAGTTATTCGTTCAAAAGCTCCGAGTAAACTTGACATTTTTATGCGTTTAATTTATAAAATTATTTATGGTAGGCTCACAAAAGAAAAATCCACACCACGTGCCTATGGTTTCTCGCTGGTTTGATCTCTGAATTGTAAGACAGGAGATTGTGGTGTCATCTAGGTAAACAATGCCTTCGTCTTTTTCGCCGCTCTGTTGAAGAATTAACATGCTAATGGGGTTTCCACTCCTCACTTCACATGGTAACTAAAATTATTTCATCATTTCGTGAACCCTTTTTTGTGTAATATATATATATATATATATATATATATATATTATTTTGTTTAAAAGAATTCCAACACTGTCTGTTTTTTATGTTTTATTTATATTCCTGCAAAACCAATGTGGGATATGGAATATACAATATATAATATAAAATAAAAATGGATGGTACTGTCATACCGGCCATGATGAAATACCACAAGGTATAGAAAATACGTATTCGCCTTTATATATTTAATCCTTCATATTGAACACTCAATATTTCATCTATTCAATAAGACATATTCCATATATTCAATAAGACATTCAATACTTTATTTCATTGTACCATCCATTTTTATTTTATATTATAT
>NC_068987.1:87797830-87810629 GCF_001194135.2 Octopus bimaculoides
ATCTATCATATATAACGATATTAAGTGCAGAGATACAGGCCTTGCCTAAATTAGTTGGCTATGGCTATAGGTCGAGTTGATGTGCGTATAATGAAACGAAATGTATGGTATGTTTATATATCTCTATTCAATGTTATAAATTAATGATTTGGGCGGATCTTTTGGTACTAGATCCCATAACTTCCGGTCGATGTGCGCACGCATACTGATTACCATATCGTATAATGTGTTTATGTTTTTAAATGACTTCAAAATATGAAAAGACAACATTAAATAGAAAAAAAAATGAATGGCCCACTAAACTTAAACCTTCTCCCCTCAGATTCATACAGTTCTCAAACTTTAAACACATAAACACACTATACGATAATGTAAATCAGTATGCGTGTGCACAACGACCGGAAGTTATTTCTATCTAGTCCCGAAAGATCGCCAATTATTTGATAACCTGAGACTAACTGTTCATGCTTTTGTTTATCTATCTGTCTCTTTGATGATACAAACTAGACGAATACATTGCTTTTGAGTTATAAGGTGTGACACAAGGACCAAGGTGTCATGTTACAGCTACACAGCAATTGTCAATTTTGTAAAGTAAAATGGCATCAGTTATAGAAATGGAAGCTAGCTCACGGAAGCACACTTCTTACTATACTCGTCACCGAAAATAATGAAAATTGATTTCTTATGACACAAAATTGCTAACAATCGACAACATCGGCTACAGTTAATTTTCAACTATAAATTTTGTCGAATACGGAAAGTTGAAGAGCAAAGTTGATCCATCTTATATGTGAACTCGGAGTAGCGAAGAATGAAACATTTGGTCAGGTATTTTGCTGTTTCCGCTTTCTTTCGATACTGAATAATTATGAATCAGTTAAAGAAGACCAGACTTAATTGCTATGGTCTATGTCGATATTCTCTTTGTGCAGCATGCGTTCATGTCAGGCCAACAGGTAGTCGTGTGTTATAAAAGTAAATCAATGTTACAGCGTTAGTGAAGATGGCGGCCATTTAGATTTAGCGCCAAGCACGTGCGTTCGTATTTACGATGTAAGCAATCAATAGACAAACAATTTCCGGCGCCAAAGTTTAAGCTATTCAGGAACAACATATTGCGTAAAAAAATTTCTAACAGGTAGTGAGTAACCAGGTAAGGTGGTCACTAATTAGCTAATGTTATTGCAACAACAACAAAAAATGGATTTAAAAAAATTTTACACTTTTATTATTGTTTTGGATTCTAATAATTCTCACTCAGCAATTTTGCTTTTCGTTTAATTTTAATTAGGCAGCAGCTGGTACAATAGTCATGCTAAAAGGTTTATAATGTGTTTCCAAAGGTTTTATGGTATAATTAAAGTGGGATCAACTGGGAATGTTAGGGTTAAAAAGATATTTTTTGGTTTCAGTCATTCGACTGCGGCCATGCTGGGGCATCGCATTGAAAAGTTTTAGTTGAGCAAATTTACGCTAGTATTTTACTTATTTTTAAAGCCTGGTTATTTTTGCCGAACCGCTTAGATACGGGAACATAAACTAGCCAACACCAGTTGTCAAGCAGTGGTAGGGTACTGAAAGAGACACGTATATGCATACATGTATATACGACGGGTTTCTTTCAGTTTCCGTCTACCAAATCCACTCAAAGCTTTGGCCGGCCTGTGGCTATAGTAGAAAACTCTTGCACATGGTGCCATTCATTGGGATTGAACTTGGAACCATGCCGTTGAGAAGCTAACTTCTTATTGCACAGCCATCCATGTACCTATACATGTGTGTGTATATTTGTATGTATATGTGTGTGTGTGCATGTGTAAATGTGTTTGTATGTACATGTGTGTGTTGTATCCTTGTCTAGACATCATACGATGGTTGTAAATGAGCCTCACCATCATACGAGTGAGATTGTTCATTTCCATTATATTGTGAAAAGCATGTCTCGCTCTGGAAACAAGCGAGGGTTTGTGATAGAAAGGGTATCCAGCTGTAGAGAACCTGGTTCAATAAATTTTGTCTGACTGATGCAGGCATGGAAAAGAGGATGTTAAATGATGCTGAATGTAGTATTTCAGGATTTACATTTGTCTTCTGTTTTTTAAAAATTTGAAACCTGTTAAGATTGAGTGACAGAAAAAGAACTATGTTGAGCTAAATATCTTCCAGGGTTTACTTCTGCTTTGTGTTTTGGGGGTTCAGATCTTATCAGATCTGGTTATGGCTTCCATGAAGACTCATTACAAATAGATATCAATAATATGCCAGGTCATTGCAAAGTACTTGGTGACCTTGTTTATTCTGGTACCACATAAAAAGTACCTGATACACTCTGTAAAGTGATTGGTATTAGGAAGGGCATCTACCTGGAGAAACAAGCCAGAACATGATTGAACTTAGTAGTGCAACCTTTGGTCTTACCAAATCCTGTTGAGCCATCCAACTCATGCTAGCATGGAAAACAGACATTAACCTTTTCGTTACCATATTTATTTTTGAGATTCTCTGTGTTTCTTTCAATTAATTTTAAATACAACAAAGAATTTACTAAAATAACTTAGTTATCATCAAGCTAGTGTTAGGAACATAAATTGTGACTAAGGTTTGATGGAAGATCTTAAATCAAAACTTATGAAAACAAGACATTTGTACTATAGAGCCAGAGGTAGTTTCAGCCAGGTTGGTATCAAAAGGGTTAAATTAATCATTTGTTAACCCTTTTGTTACCATATTTCTGTTGAGATATTCTGTGTTTCTTTCCATTAATTTTAGATACAACAAAGAATTTAGTAAAATAACTTAGTTTTCATTAAGCTAGTGTTAGGAACATAAATTGTGACTCAGGTTTGGTGGAAGATTTTAATTCAGAACTTATGGAAACAAGACATTTGTACTCAGAGCCAGAACTGGTTTCAGCCAGGCTGGTATCAAAAGGGTTAAATTAAACATTTGTTAACCCTTTTGCTACCATATTTCTGTTGAGATGCTCTGTGTTTCTTTCAATTAATCTTAAATACAACAAAGAATTTAGTAAAATAACTTAGTTACCATTAAGCTAGTGTTAGGAACATAAATTCTGACTAAGGTTTGGTGGAAGATTTTAATTTAAGACTTATAAAAGCAAGACATTTGTACTACAGAGCGAGAGGTGGTTTCAGCTAGGTTGGTATCAAAAGGGTTAAATTAATCATTTGTTAACTCTTTAGTTACCATATTTCTGTTGAGATTCTCTGTGTTTCTTTCGATTAATTTTAAATACAACAAAGAATTTAGTAAAATAACTAAGTTATGAAACTAGTGTTAGGAACATAAATTGTGACTAAGGTTTGGTGAAAGATTTTAATTCAAAATTTATGAAAATAAGACATTTGTACTTCAGAGCCAGTTTCAGCCGGGTTGGTATCAAAAGGGCTAAATGATGATGATAATGAATGTCATTAACTAGTCCCCGCTTTTTTTTTTAATCTAAAGAACTAGCCTTTAGTGTAGTTGGTAGCAGTGCCTTTTTGTTTATCCCTAGGTAAATTCTGATTGAATTTATTCTCAAAAGCATTCTGGCTGTTACTACTACATTTTTTTTTCTTAAACTCAATGCACCCAGGATCACAGGAGCCAGCGTGTCCTGCTTTATTAAGATGACAATGGGATTTGTGGGAAGGTTTTCTATTGGTTTTGTTAAGAGAACAATGAAGAGGCTCTCTCACTAGCTTTCAGTGCATAGTTCCAAAATGCTATTGGGTTGCTGAGATACCACTGAAAATTCAGGCTTTCATGTAAGGATTCATGAGAAATACTTATCAAGTATTGGGGTCAATTTGACTAATTGATACAGATTTCACCCTGGCTTCTTCACACACAGCACCATGGCTGGGTATTGTGAATAAGTCTTCTTATTATTACTTGTGTTTTAGGGATGGATGAAAAGCAACATCCCGGTTATTATTAGATTTATAAGACATAATGTTGGAATAATGCTGCACATGGCTGTGTGGTAAGAAGCTTGCTTCTCAACCACATGGTTCCGGGTTCAACCCCACTGAGTAGCACTTTGGGCAAATGTCTTCTATTATCGTCTCGGGCTGATCAAATTCTTGAGTGGATTTGGTTGACGGAAACTGAAAGAAGCCAGTAGTATATATATATGTTTGTGCGTCTGTGTCCCCTCCCCATCACTTGACAACCAATGTTGGTATGTTTACGTCCCCATAAATTAGCAGTTCGGCAAAAGAGACCTATAGAATAAGTACTAGGCTTACAAGGAATAAGTCCTGGGGTTGATTTGTTTGACTAGAGGCAGTGCTCCAGCATGGCTGCAGTCAAATGACTGAAACAGGTAAAAGAATAAAAAAAATATCCTAAAATTATGAAATATTCTTTACGGTGTCCAGTACAGACAAGAAAAAGAGAAATTTTATCAGAGGAGTATTTTCTTGTGACCTTCTCTGGGCCAACAGAACTTCAACTCAACACTATTACTGGCAAGCCTACTAGATAGTGCCTGCATAGATGTTGGGAATACTATGCCTTGGCCTTGAACATAATGAAGTGGTTGTGACAGCATCTGAACAGTTAATCTGTCTTGGATGATAAATAACTCAGACATGCAGTCTGCATGAAATAACAGAAGCTAAGTTAGCATCAACACTATTAAAACAGAGAGCATTAAAAAGCTATCAAAAAATAATTATACATTGAAGAATGAACAGCAGATCTTTACCTTTTGTCTGTTCTGGGTCGATAAAAATAAGTACAAGTTGCATACTGGGGTCCATGTAATCGACTTACCCCACTCCACCGAAATTGCTGGCCTTGTGCCAAAATTTGAAACCATTATTTCGATTATTTGTAAGGGAGATAACTCTTGGAATTCTATATTTTTTAGAATACTATGACGTCAACGAAGCATACACTTAAGTTTTCTGTTATAATTCTATTCCTAACTAGGATACTGTACAGACATATTAAATCGACACCTGTACTTATCTATACTATTAAACATCTTCCAAACTGATTCAATATGTTTTTAATTGCAAACTTTGTCATTTATGTGTTCAATAATTACATGGTGTATTTGATGCTGGAGGTGAGAGACGCCTTCTGGAAAAGGAGTTATGTGCTAGTTATAATCGGCGGTGGTATCACCAGATTTGTTCAAGTTAACGATACACATTTGCATAAGCAACTGAAAGCAAAATATCACGGAATAGAGAAAGCAAAGATGCTAGAAAAGTTAGTTCAAACTCCGAATAAAATAGCCATGCCCAATCGATCTGAGATGATGCAGATGCTACATCAATCACATGCAAGTTGTGAGATTGATGTCAAAGCTGCTTTCAAGTCGACGTGAGCCACGAACGCTTTTGATAGCTTTGAACATTATAAGATGTCAGACTGAATCATGCACCTCGTCGGCCCATTGATACGAGAGAGTTGTCTAAAGATGATGTCCAAACCCTGCCAAGATACTACTCAAGAGAGTCACCAAGAGCTTAATTCCACCGAAAGGGGTCAAGCGTGCAAACAGTATTGAAGGCTCAGAACTATTTGATGGTGACGGCATTGAGGAAAAAGCTACTAAAAGTGAGTCAGAAGATGAAAGCGAGCCATCTGGAATCTTATGGAGGTGATTGACCCATCTGAAGAAATCCCCATGGAGGTTTCGCAGGAGCCAAAGCACGGTTGGCCAGACATAACGGGAAGCTCTATCTCTCTTGTAGGAATCAGCAGTGACAATCAGGTTAATAAAGATGCCCTGTTCCTTGAATAAATACAAAGGTGTTGGATGAAAACGGAACCTCTACACTTTTCTTGCCATAGTATTGCTGACCTGTGCATTTATGTTGAACACCTACTGTCGCTTGTAGGACGAATTTGGCTATTTGCAGAATCCATTGTGAAGATTGTGAAGTTTAACTAAGTTATTTTTACTAAATTCTTTGTTATATTTAAAGTAATGGAAAGAAACACAGAGCATCTCGAAATAAATACAGTTACGAAAAGGTTAAATTTCTATCTTACAAACTGAAAAGAGAGCTTGACAAAATTAACTAAATTAGCATAAAATAATGGTTTCATACTATTTATAATTAAGATCTAAACTGTTAATATGTGAGTGCAAAAGAGACAGTTGAATAACTGTAAACCTACTTTTGGGCCACCCTTGTATTTATAACTTCATAACAACTTGTATCTCATAAATTTAGCTGTTAATATATGCAGACCTCTCCATACCTGTAGTTCAAGTTTACTGCTGGTCAAGCTGAATGAATGGGGCACCAGCTAATCAACTTTAGAGTTCTCTTAGCAGTGTGTTTGTCTAATTAACACAAGACAATGGGGGGGGGTCCTCTGTGTGATCTCTCAGTATCTTTATTTGACTAATGGGGTACACTGTTTTCGTTCCTGAGGTATGTTGCTGATGTTATTTTTCAAGTCCTTGCCTGGGATTGAACTTACTGAATAAGAGTGTGGGCGACTAATCCTCGGATTTTAAGTTCAATCCTAGGCAACAGAAAAATAACACCAGCAACATACCTTAGGAATGGGAACAGTGTACCCCATTAGTCAAATAAAGGGTTGGGTCTGAAATTTCACCAGAACACCTGATGAAGGCTGGAGAATACATCAGCCGAAATGTTGTGATAACAACCAACAAGGTGAGGACAAATATCCGTCCATATGTTTGTGTGTGTGTGTGTGTGTGTCCTTGTCTAGACATTATGTGATGGTTGTAAATGATAATCACAATCACACAAGTGTTGTTATTCATATACAGTCTCCTGGGGTAATCATTCCAAGCCATGGGAAATATTACCTTGCTTAGAAACAAGTGAAGGGGGTTGCCAACAGGAAGAGCATCTGGTTGGGGAATAATCTGCCACAACAAATTCTGTCTGAACTCATGCAAGTATGGAAAACAGCCATTAAATGATGGTGATATTGTATACACAATGCAGTGTGAATCCTAAGTATATTGGTGTTTTTTACTGTGGCACAATTGGTTCCTCAAGACCCATTGTGCTGCATTTTGTCACAGAATAGGATTAAGCAGAAAATATATTGGTTTTGAAAATAGTGGTAAATGAGAGTTTATACATTTGAAAATACCAGAACACTGACGTTTTGAGAGAGTTAAACAATTCAGATAGATTTTTATTTGAACAAAATGCAGTACAGTAGAGCTTATACTAGTTACAAATGGATTAAACCTCTCTCTCTCCTTCTCCCTTTGAAAATGTTCACACACAGGAATCTATCATGGTTTTAAAGGGATTAAACATGATATATCTGTGAACAAAATGTCAATACACTACATCTTATTGTAGTTAGGGATTAAACAGTTGAAAGGTCTCTTCCCCTCCCTCTGTGTGTGTGTGTGTGTGTACAGAAAGCTAATACACAAAATATCAGAATTTTGAAAGTATTAAATAGTTATAAAGTATTTGTGTGAATGGAAGCCAACAAAGAGGCCAGTGTATGGTTGCTCAACTGGCTAGAAACAGCAGCCGAATCTCTTAATTTTACACAGCCAGAAGGTATAGTTGTGTGGTTAAGAAGCTTGCTTTGCAACCACATGGTTTTAGGTTCAGTCCTACTGTGTGTCACCTTGGGTGTCTTCTACTATAGCCTAGAACTGACCAATGATTTGTAAGGAGACTCGGTAGCAGAAACTTAGAGTGTGTGTTTATCCATTCCTGCTAACTACTTGGCAAACTGCTGTTGACTTGTTTACATCCCCATAACTTAGCAGTTCAGCAAGTAAGATTGATAGAATAAATATCAGACTTTAAAAATTTAAAAAAAAAAAAGTATTGGGGTGAATTGTTTGACTAAAACCCTTCAGAGTGGTGCCCCAGCATGACCACAGTCCAATGACTGAAACAAGTAAAAGAAGAGTGTGTTGAAAAGAAAACTGGTCTGAGATGAAATTGATGAATAAAGCATCAATTTGGGTGATGAATGGGTAGAATAATTAGAAGAAAAGATGGGATACCTTGTGATTACTGATCCACCTCTTTGAGCCCTAAATTCAAAGATTACTTTAGACATTCTTTCTTGAGAAGTTCTCTAGTAAAATGCTCAAGTATATCATTTTCCATGTCAGCACAGAGCTCATAAGTGGAAGCATTGTTCCAGAAAGAACTAAGCATTTGAATAAATAAATCCATCCAACTATATTCTGCACTCATTATTTCTGGGAGAGTTTATAGAGGTTAGAGTTCCCAGGTAGCTCTTCCATAGGGTCCTATCAGAAGCAACTATCGTTACACTTTTCTGCTGGACACCCAAGCATGACCAACTGAGGCTACAGATATCATCTAAACCTCTCTATCTCTCTTACTTTACTGTTAGGTCTCCGGCCAGTTGGCCCAGCTTAAAGAATCTCTCTTACAATTCTTTCCTGCAACATACTAATCACATATCCATGTTTGTGAAACTGTGAACTCTCAGTGTGCAGGTCTGGTATGAATATCAGGTTGGTGCCTGGTAGGAATTAAAATTCCACAAGCTGCAATGCAAAAAGGGCTCAAAAGAATAAACGAATGATTAAATATAATAACTCGCCATTTTGTCTAATTATTATTTTTTTTTTTAATATTTTTTGTATTTATTTCATATAAATGGGTAAGAAATTATAAATCTTTAATTATAAATCGTTCAATCAATCAAGTTGAAGTGACGAAAAAATTCAAAGTTCCAAACTAAATACTATCTCAAAGTATTAATAAAACAAACATCATTTCTGAGCATGTGTAATTATAACCATTGCCACTACCACTGCGCAATCACTACCATCCACCAACTTCATGTTTGCTGCAAAGCATTCGCATTTAGATAAACATGTGTATAAACACAAACACACACACAAATATAAATCTTTCTTCAAGTTATACTTACACTCTGTCATGAACAGATACACACAAACACAGATATGTAAATAGATACCATGAATTTAGTATCATATTTTTCTCTTGCATCTTTTAATCCTTTTACTTCCCTTTGATAAAAAGTATCACTCAAACTATTAGATTCTCTTCTGTTTCTTTCTTTGGTGGGCTTATCTTCATTGTACACTTCTTTGTTCTTTTGCTTTATATTTCTACACTTTTCAGTCACATACTTTTGCTTGTCTGGCTTCAATTACTATTATGTGTCTCCTCTTTATCTCATAAATCTTACTCGTTATTGATATAATTTTTTCTGTGTTTGTGCATGTATATTTATATGCGTATTGGTCATTTTACATCCATTCTTCTATATTGCATGGGTTAGACTGATATTTGAAGCAGTATTTTACTGTTGGATGCCCTTCTTGTTGTCAACCCTTATCTGTTTTACAAGAAATTTTTTTTTAATTTCATTAGGCATCAAAAGCACAGACCAACAGAATGAAGATTACCAAACCAACAGTCCTTTTAGTTCCTGGCTGAAGAGACAAGAAATCAATTCATTAAAACCTTGCATGGTCCTGAAATAAGAAGGTACTTGTCATATCTGTATTGTGTGTTTTCCAGTTTTGTTTTAATTTTCATCTCCAAGTTCTGAGCTCTTTAACCTTTTCGTTACCAACCTGGCTGAAAGCACCTCTGGCTCTGAGTACAAATGTTTTGTTTTCATAAGTTTTGAATTAAAATCTTCCACCAAACCTTAGTCACAATTTATGTTCCTAACATCAACTTAATGATAACTAAGTTATTTTACTAAATTCTTTGTTATATTTAAAAGTAATTGAAAGAAACACAGAACATCTCAACAGAAATATAGTAACAAAAGGGTTAATTCTTAGAATACCTTTGCCTCAGTTTTAAATGAATTGTGTTGCAGACTAAAATGTGTGCACATAGCATTATACACACACACATTAAATTGTAAGAGCATCAAATCATTTATAATATAGTTGTAGAAATCCTTTATCTTTTATTTGCTTCAGTCATTAGACTGTGGCCATGCTGGGGCACCACTTTGAAGAATTTTTAGTCAAATGGATCAACTCTAATACCGTTTTTTAAAACTTGATACTTATTCTAGTTGTCTCTTTTGCTGGAGTACTAAGTTACAGGGATGTAAACACACCAACACTGGTTGTCAAGTATTGATGATGGGAAAACAGACATACACACATGATGGGCTTCTTTCAGTTTCCGTGTACCAAATCCACTCATAAGGCTTTGACAAGACACTTGCCCAAGATGTCACATAGTGGGACTGAACCCAGAACCATGTGGTTGGGAAGCAAGCTTCTTACCACACAGCCATACCCGAGCATAAGAAAATGAGTATAAAAATACAGAATTTAGCAGAAAAACCTGGAGAATCAGTAGAGACATTCACACTGTAATGTCATTCATGACACAGAGGGGAATTCAAGTAGTCCTTTGTATCATTTCAACCTGGATGTTCATTCGTTTGGTTCTCATTGTGCCTTGTGGCACTTGAGGCGATGGTAAGATCATTCCACCTTCTAACCCCGAAAGTGTCCTTGACAGCTTGTTACATTGTTAATTCTTTATGTTTAAGATCTTTTGTTATTGTTCTCTGCCACATGTCCCTCAGTCGGCCATGTTTTCTTTGATGTTGTGAAACCCATTGCAAAGTGATCCTGACAATTGAGTCAGGTAGGTAAAGACCCCAGGAATTCCTACTCAAACCTCACAAGTAAGAGAGTGGAGTAGCAAGGCTTGAGTAGCAATTCCCAGGATTTTTACTGACCTGTCCAGGTTGAATTGATACGAGGGCCTACTTAAATTTTCCTCTTTCATCTGACATTCTATAATTAATACCTTTCTATGAGGAATAACTGTGAACATTTGCTCTTTTGATTCTCCAGTTTTCCTGCTGAATCTGTAAATCTTTATACCCATTTCTATAATTATGTTTGAAATAATTTCATATCTTTGCCATTACCTGTTCAGCTTTTTATTTTACACTTTCATTAGCTCAACTGATACATTACCTTCAATCAACTCTGATTGACACTGATTCTATATCCCTTTGTTCAACATTGGATTTTAGAGTTCTATATTTAAGAGATGAGGAATTATGTACATTATTTACATTTGATGGATATTTGTCCTCATCTTGTTTGTTAACACAAGGTTTCGGCTGATATACCCTCCAGTCTTCATCAGGTGTCTTGGGGGAATTTCGAACCTGGGTTCTCATTCCTAAGGTGTTTTTCAATGTTATTATTATTCAAGTCACTGCCTGGAATCGAACTTGGAATCTTGGGGTTAGTAGCCTGCACTCTTAACCACTACGCCATTTGCACGTGGGCAGTGACTTGAATAATAATAATAATAACATCGAAAAATACCTTAGGAATGAGAATCCAGGTTTGAAATTTCCCCAAGACACCTGATGAAGGCTGGAGAGTATATCAGCTGAAACGTTGTGTTAACAACAAACAAGATGAGGACAAATATCTGTCAAATGTAAATAATTAGATTTTAGGTTCTTTGTCTAATTATCATCATATAGAGTCTGTTTTCCATGCTGGCATGGGTTGGACAGCTTGCCAGGAGCCAGGGGCCACACTAGATTCCATAGTCCAGTCTAAGTACTTATTGTCTGTATCCATTTTTATGCCATTTTTTTCTTACATCTTATATATGCACACATTTATGCATTTACAGCTATGAGGAAATAAAACAAAAACCTTAATAAATGTTTCGCCCATGTTAGCAAAGAAAAACTGGTGTAAAATGAACAATCACAAACATTAAGGGCAGTACATAGGCAGAGGTGTGGCTGTGTGATGAGAAGCTTGCTTCACAATCATGTGTCTTCTACTATAGCCTCAGGCCAACCAAAATACCTTGTGAGTGGATTTGGTAGATGGAAACTGAAAGAAGCCCGTCATATGTATATTAAAAAAATATATATATATACTCACACACACACACATATGTGTGTATGTCTTTGTGTCTGTGCTTGTTCCCCATCAATGCTGGTGATAGGTTTACATCCCTGTAACTTAGTGGTTTGGCAAAAGAGCCTGATAGAATAAAGTACCAGGCTTAAGATTCATTTGACTAAAGCTTCTTCGGTGCCCCAGCAGAGTCGCAATCTACTGACTGAAACAAGTGATAGATGAAAAAAATAAAGATATGTGCATCTACAAATAGAATCACTTATACAGCTTTATACAACAACACACACACACATAACATAAATACACTCATCTGCTCAGGTCATTTTGCTCAGTAAAAAATTTAGCTTAAGCACTACCATCATATTTGATGGTACGTAAGATGCACCCCCCACCCCACCCCAACGGTTCAAAAACATCACTTCAGGTCCTTTATACGAAGTTGGGCTTCCCAGAAGCTTTTAAGGCCCTGAAACCTTTTTAGCTTGAATATGCATTGCTGTAATCAGAATTTGTCTAATATGTCTGTGTGTCCCTTATGTTATCAAATATGGTTTATTGTTTTCAGTCTAGACTTTCTAACATCAATTCAAACTGTGATTCTGTGTCTTCAATGGTTGGTCCTTTGGATGATGATGATGATGTTATTGTTGTTGTTGTTGAGGGTGTGGATCCAAGGATTTGAGGAACCTAAACATTGAGAAACAAAAGAAAATTAAATTAAATGGGTGAAGTAGAATTATAATTTTTCAAAATGTTCACAAACAGCAGAGAAGTGGCTGTGTGGTAAGTAGCTTGATTATGAACCACATGGTTCCGGGTTCAGTCCCACTGTGTGGCACCTTGGGCAAGTGTCTTCTACTATAGCCTCGGACCGACCACAACCTTGTGAGTGGATCTGGTAGACAGAAACTGAAAGAAGCCCGTCAT
>NC_068987.1:87812528-87823292 GCF_001194135.2 Octopus bimaculoides
TGAACAATTTTTTTTTTTTTCAAACATGGAATGAAACAAACAGAGAAACAAGACAGGCAACATAAAGAACATTCCCTTCATCAGTTGTTCCCTGTTTTCTCTACTCCGCATTTCGAAGGTAGGGACAAAACATACATACATACATACATACATATATATATATATATATTCAGATTCTGATCAGGCACAATAGATTATCATATGGTCTATCCTGGACAAAACCACTCCTTTTTTTTTAACATCTAAGTATAGAAAAAGAAAGCATATAAGCACTCTGTTTGCCAATGAAGCTTCTGTCCATACAAATGCCTCCAGCTGGAGGCATTTGTATGGACAGAAGAAAATGAAGTTGCATATAACTATTAGTTACAAACAATAATAATAAAAAGAAAATGCACCAGTTGAAGAAATATGATCTGGTTCAATCCACCATGAAACAAGTCCTCTCCTTAATCAAAAAACACTTCCATAAAGATTAAAAAAGAAAATCATGAATTATTCAACAATGACAATACAAATAACAGTTATTCTACAGTCCCATCTTTAAGAAAAATTATCCCATTTATAATTAGAAAATCCTTTAAAGTAAAATAGAATAAATCATAGGAGATGACTGTAATGGTTGAAACAGTGAGTTGTGTTCCTTGGATAATCAGTGCTTGAGTAATTACATCTTGTATCTGTCCACAATTGGAATTTAACAAATGCTAATACAGTTTGTTACAGGGGTTTAACAAAGATCTCTTTAAGAGCTCACTTTTTCATCAAGTGGATTGTTTCAAACGCAATCACAAAGAAAATACTACATCACTCTCAACACATAAGGGGAAGTATACAGACATGGTCTGTCTTGGTCTATCTATTCTATAATATAGACTATTCTATAAAATTTGTAAAATTTAGAATGGTAAGATGAGAGAATTTAACTGCATGGTTACTTAAAATGCAGTGGATATTTGTGATTTAAAGGAAATCTCTTACTTTAATATATTAAAGAAAACTTTAGGTTTATTTGTTCTAAATTTTTTTGCATAAGCTGCATTAAACCAAGCCCTGCTATTTTTTCTCATTTTCATTCCTGGAGTATTTAGTTACAGATATGTCAGGATCGCTGCTTGTTACAGCATTTATTTGTAATGTTTGGAGGGTTGTGTGGTGTATTAACCTGTTTTGTATGTTTGTGTAGAAATTACACTAAAATCAAAGTTGTTTGTATCAAAGGATGTAATAAATTGGATCTTATCTTCAAAACCATTTTTCAAGAGTTTAACATTATTAAACTCAGACTTATTACTAAATACTTGTACATAAGAAAACAGTTTAGATATTCTAAGAGAAATATTCTTTATAAGATCACCTATTATAGATTTAGGATGATTAGAATTTTTGCGACTGTAGTTAAGATTTTCTTTAGGTATGTGGAGAGGAAAGTGTATGTTGCTATTCAAAGCTACAGCAACATCAAGAAAATTTACATTTTTATAGTCTGAGCTGAAAGAGACAGACTGGTTATAATTCTTAAAGAAGGCTAATAGTCTTTTACAGGGTCTCTTAGAACAATTAATGTTATTTATTATTAAGTGTATCATCCTGGTATAAACCTTTGCCAAATTCTAAGAAAAAATATTCTAGCTTATGTAACAGGAAAAGCCTAACAATGTATTATATAGGATCCACTTCTAATTCCTTTAAACGATGTTATGACTTGCATACACACAACTCTAGGAATTAAAATTACATAACTCAGACTCGTTAGGTACATATTTAATCTTAGCTCTTGCAATATAGAATTTGAACTACACTGGGGCCTCACAGAATTGGCCCTTTTTTTATGCTGAAAACAAGAAAAAATGCAGGCTTTACTCTGTTGAAACTTTGCAGATTTTATTAAGCAACAATAAATTACTTGAAAGTATTTTGCTCTTGCAAACAAAATTTTAAGGTCTTTTAAATTTTGTAAAAACAATTTTGTCCAGGAAAAGCAGTAAATAATAGTTAAGTACATTCTGTCAATTGACTTGTATTTTATTACATATAACCATAATTAACAAGATATAATTATAAGAATGTGGAAAATTACTTCATCCTCACTATATATGTGTGTGTGTGTATTTTGCTTAGGCCTTGTGAGACTAATAACCTGGTGTAGAACTCAATATACGTGTGCTTTTGAATGAAGCATTGGTTGAGTACAGAGCAGTAATAAGAAGAGATGACTTATTACTTGACTAAGATAATCATCTTTTCCTTTGTCATCTCTTATATAAAACAATAATTATATGCGTAAAATCTTTTAATTTTATTTAAACTAGACTTCATAACTGTTGCAGCTATATTTTTAAAATTTAATTTTTGTTTTGCAAATTGTGTGTGTGTCTGTGATTGTATAGAGATAGATTTGAATTGCATGAATATACATGTATGCTCATATATGAACTTACACTCCCTTCTATAGATGTGTAGACATTTCTTCTTAAATATATTGGCAGGTGTATGAAGATAAAAAGTTACATATGTATATATGCATGTGTGTGAGCATGCATGCATATGTATGAGCGAGTAGATACAATATGGCTGCTTTTCACTAACCAAATTCCTGACTATCCTCATTTCTACTGTCATCTCAGTCATTTTCATGTTAACTTAAAATTTTCTTTGCTCTAAGCATTCTTCTTTCTCTCTTTATTTCACTGATAAAATGGCAAAATAATAGCCTTCTTTTTTCTTCACTGCTTTAAAAAGATTGTACTCTTAACCCACATACTATTTTAGCACTATAAATCAACTGATGCTGGTAACTAACAATGGATTGAATTACTATTTTATTCTGGAGATCTGATGTTTGAGTGTTATTATGCAATTGTCTGCATAATAATTATCGCATAACATACTAGTGCTTCCTAATGAAACTCATGTAAAGATTATATAAGTTATAACATTATAATAAAAAAAAACTTAAACTAACTCTCCTGCTTTATTCTACTCTCATATATGAGAGTGGAATAAAACAGTAGAATTATGAATATTGATATTAAAAGAGAGATCAGTTTACTATTCCAAACATGGTACTAAGTTTTAATTTCTAATTCAATTTCATCGAAAAGGCAGTGTGGTACACATGTAACAGTCTTTTAAATACAGCTTTCAGCTATTCCATGCTATTAGCAATGAAATAATACAACTTATACTTACTGCTGCTGCAGTTCTTTAATTAAATCATCCATACTTGCTGTTTGCATGATTTAATCACCAGGTGGCAACAGTAGTTGGGGTAATAACAATGTTACTATTGAAATATAAAAGCTATATTATATTCTTGATTAAATGATTTGGTGTATATAGTAAACTTGCCATACAAATTAATGTGAACAGGTGCAAACACACACACAGACACACACACAGCAAATATATTTTCTTAATGAAAATATAACCACAAATGAATAAAAAAATTATGGTGATTAGTGATAGGCGTAGCAAAAGTGCTGATCGTGTTACTGTAACCATGTGGCAATATTAAATTTCTTCATCATCATAACATCCGCTTTTCCATGCTTGCATGAATCAGACAGTTTTATTGTGGCAGATTTTTCTAAAAATTTGGATACTTTCTTTGTTGCTAATCCTTATCTGTTACTAAGTGAGGTAATACTTCTCCATATCTAGACATGTTTTTGCCAAATATTGGATATATGACTTCCGTGCCAGTGACACGTAAATAGCACCATTTGAGCGTGATCGTTACCAGCGTCGCCTTACTGGTACTTGTGCTGGTGGCACGTGAAAAAACATTCGAGCAAGGTTGTTGCCAGTGTCACTGGACTGGCCCCTGTGCAGGTGGCACGTAAAAAACATTTTGAGCGTGGCCGTTGCAAGTACCGCCGGACCGGCCTTCATGCCGGTGGCACGTAAAAGCACCCACTACACTCTCAGAGTGGTTGGTGTTAGGAAGGGCATCCAGCTGTAGAAACTCTGCCAGATCAGATTGGAGCCTGGTGTAGCCATCTGGTTCACCAGTCCTCAGTCAAATCGTCCAACCCATGCTAGCATGGAAAGCGGACGTTAAACGATGATGATATATATATATATATATATATATATATATATATGATGGACTTCTTTTCAGTTTCTACCAAATCCACTCAGAAAGCTTTGGTCTGCCCAAGGCTATAGAAGACACTTGCTCAAGGTGCCACACCTGAGCCCATAATACTTGGCTGTTAATTATTTTATCAATTAAACAAGGATGAAAGGCAGATCTCTGTGGGATTTGAACTCAAAATATGAAGACCCATAACTAAATATCACAAAACGTTTGATACTCTATAGACTCAGCTAATCTATTATTTAATTAACAAATAATTAATTAACTTGGAGAGCTAAGTTCAAACTCCTCAACTCTTTAGCAGTCAGATAACTGTCAAATGTAATGTTTATTTATTCACTTTGTCTTTAATTAATTACACATTATCTTATAGATTTCAATGTGTTTGTTTCTGATTATAACATTGTAAGGTAGGTGTGAGAGGTCAGATATGACCAGTCTGAACTCAAAACAACATGGTTGCAAGCCAAGCTTGTTAACCACCCAGCCATACCCATTAGATGTCATTATTAGATATTCCATCCAATAATATTTCAAGCATAAATTGATAACTGATGTTTGATTGGCTCTGATTGATTTGATCGGACGTTATCAATTCAAAGAATTAAGAGGGATACAAAAAAAAAAAACCAAACAAATTTTAGCTTTGGTCCATTTCTTTTAATTCCACTATGAAACCATTTCCGCTGAAGCTTGCTGTCTCATAGCCAGCCATTATTCTGTCTTTGGAGTTAACTTTATGAGAGGAGGTAATTGGTTTATGAATTATTCTTTGTAAGATGGATCATAATTTGAGAGGGATGAAGAGAGAAAGGATGAGAAAGAAAGATGAAGAGAGAGGGAGAGGATGAGAGAGAAAGGGTGAGAGAGAGGGGGTGAGAATGAGAAAGATGAAGAGAGAGAGAAAGATAACAAGTGAGACAGGGTGAAGGTGGGAGAGCCAGAGAGAGGGCAAAAGAGACAGAAAGGGTGAGAAAGATGGAGAGAGCGAGACGGGCAAGAAGGACAGAGATGGGCAAGAAGGACAGAGATGGTGAGAGAGAAGACAAAAGAGACAGAGGGTGAGAAAGATGGGCAAACGAGAGAGAGAGAGAGAGGGCAAGAGCAAAAGAGATAACAAGAGGATGAGAGAGAGTGATAGAGAGAGGAGACAAATAGACAGAGTGGGGGGGGGGGCAAATGATGTCACACAAGCAATAATAGTGACCATAATATGTTTAATGCATGGCGTGATCGCAAAGCCATATTGCTGGTGGAGAAAGAAAAGTGATTTATAAAATGAAGAGATTTTATAGTTTTATCAATTTAGAATTATATTTATTCATTTATTTTATCCTGTCTTTGTTTTGTTGTGAAAATTGCTTGACTTATGACAAGGACAACTTGAGAAGTAGTATGTAATTAGAATCAGAGACGAGACAACCAAACCTAAATGTATTTAGAATTAGAGTTAATTGTGTGTTTAGCAGTATTTATAGTGTTCAAGCAAGACAACATCAATGCCAGAAATGCAATTTAAACAAAAGTTATGGCTACAATAATGAAACATAAAGATGAAAATCAACATACAGTGAAAGGGCAAAATACGTTCAACAACAAAGCCATCCATAATTTGAAATCAAGAGACCAAGATGGCTACTTACCCCCAGATAGTATTATCTTTAGCAAACTTGTCTGATTGCTATAAAAAGATCATAGATTTAACAAAACTGTATAAAATTAGTTTTAATTTTGGGTTATTCCTGATTTCAGTTTAAATTCATATTTCATAAATGCAAAAAAAAAAAAAAATTGTTTGTTTTCCAAATTATTTTCTTCGGGTAGTTGGTGTTGTTTAATGCAATGTTTTCAATACTGTTCTCTCCAGTCATCTTAGGGTGAAATTCTTGCTTTAGGCCAGAGACGGAACCCTGAATCTTTATTTTATCAAACCAGCCTTTTGTCTTAGTGTTGTAGTTTTAAGGCACTTAAGCATTAGACTTCAGGATTTATCTTCATCTTCCTCTCTCTATATCATCATCATCATTCCGTGCTTGCATGGATCAGATGGAATTTGTTAAGGAAGATTATCTATGGTCAAATGCCCTTCCTGTCACCACCCCTCACCTGTTTCAAGCAAGACAATATTTTCCCCCATAGCACTTATATGACAATGATGCTCATTAACAACTATCATATGATGTCTAGACAAGGGTACGCACACATACATACATATAGGTGTGTGTGTGTGTGTGTGTGCATGCACACACACACATATGGTAAATGAAAGATAGAATATATGAGAATTTTTATAAATCACTACAATTGTTTCAGCACATCTAGCATCGATCCTTCGTGTGGGATACTTAACAACTGGTTCAGGAGCATCTGACGGTGCAGATGTGTCTCTTCAGGTGATAAATATATATATATATATATATATATATATATATATGACATGCTTCTTTCTGTTTCTGTCTACTAAATCATGAGTCAGAAAAAAACTGGTGCTCATATATTAGGTAAGAGAGTGGATGTATTATTTATGTATTATGAATTTTGTTTCACAAAAGCCAATTTATGTTGCCAAATAGTTTCATACTGGTGAACCATCTAGTTGTGCAGAGGTGAGCTAGCATTCACCAGGCATGACTGAATGGAAAAGTGTGGCTATTTACATCTCCACAATTGGATGGTTCCTCAGCATGAAGAACCTTCATAAATTGGCTGAAATGAGACTGAATTTGATAGGGCTGACTGACTGGCCTTTGTGCTGGTGGCATCTAAAAAGCACCTTTTGAGTGTGGTTGTTGCCAGTGCTGCCTGACTGAATCCCATGCCGGTGGCACGTAAAAAGCACCATTCAAGCATGGTCGATGTCAATACCACCTGACTGGCCCTCATGCCGGTAGCATGTAAAAAGCACCCACTACACTCTTGGAGTGGTTGGCATTAGGAAGGGCATCCAGCTGTAGAAACCTTGCCAGATCAGATTGGAGCCTGGTGCAGCCTCCTGGCTTGCCAGTCCTCAGTCAGACCGTCCAACCCATGCCAGCATGGAAAGCAGACATTAAACAATGATGATGATGATAAAGCAGGGGCATGGCTGTGTGGCTAAGAATCTTGCTTCCCAACCGTATAGCACCTTGGGCAAGTGTCTTCTGCCATAGTTTCAGGTCAACCAAATCCTTGTGAGTAGATTTGGTAGACAGAAACTGAAAGAAGCTTTCACAGTAATAAAGTGTGGTAAGTTAGTAGAATCAGTAGTGTGACAAACAAAATAATGTGCAGTATTTAGATGCAGCCATTCTGTGTTCAAATCTCACCATGGTCAATAATATCTTTCTTCCTTTCTCTCATATTTTAACCCCTCATCTCTTTGCCTTTGATGACCTTACGAGAGCTGGTAATACATAATAAGCAACCAGTACATGCTGTAAATTCCATGCTGAAGCAGATATTAAAGCATGATGCAGTCTTTGAGTTTGTTGGATCCTGTCAAACTGTTCAACCCATGGCAACATGGATATGAAATGAAGGCACATGCACAGATATATATAGACATATGTGGTCTGATCAATAAATAGCCAGACTGTTTCCATAGTAATGAAGCTGAAGCATGCAGAGTGAAGCTGCTTGGCACAGATTGACCTTGAACTCTGCTGTGCATGCATACTAAGTTTTAACGTACTAGCTCACTTCTGCTGCTTACAGCAGTGCATGGTAGGAAGGTGTGTAGCGTGTGATCATCACATTGACCATGATGGAGAAAGTTAAGAAGAAATCTGCATCAAATTTTACCAAAAGCTTGGCGATACCTGCTCAAGGCCTATGTAAAGTTTTCATTGTCCTTGACACAATCAAGATCTTGTGCTTCTTGAAACCTGAGTGTCTTTTTGAGCTGAAAGCAGTTTCCACACAAACTTGGCAGACACACGTCTCATACCCAAATCTTCAGTGATAATGGACTGAACCAAACTGTAATTAATCTGCACATCTGATAACTCACAAATGGGGATTTGACCATTTCCCCTCACAGTTGCATGCACATGTGATGTTTTTCTCAGTTCTGCTGGTTGCGGGTCTCCCAGAATGTTTGTCAATATTAACATTTTTTCAGTCATCTTAGAAACGTTTGAACCACCTGAGTGCAGCTTATACACTCCTCTCCATTTACTTATTGAAACTTTGCGTAGGCCTCTGAGCAGGTATCGCCATGACAATTTTCTCTGTCACGGTCAATGCAATGATCACACGCTACACATGTTACTTCCAAGCACTGCTGTAAACAGTGGAAGTGAGCTAGAATGTTAAAACTTAGAGTGCATGCACAGCAGAGTTCACAGTCAATCTTTGCCAAGCAGCTTCACTCTGTGTGCTATAGCTTCATTACTATGGCAATAGTCTTGATACTTATTGATCAGACCTCGTGTGTATATATATATATATATATCTACATGCCAACACACATACAAGCTTATACATCATTATATAGCTACATTCATGTTAGCCTCTACAAGATTACTCCCTATGCGAAATGGTAGCCAAAACACTCACAAATGAAACATATTTACAAATATCTCAACAAACAAGAATATGTTTGATCACTGGAAACAAAATGGATTTCCCTCTTTGATGAAAAAAATTATGAAAACATCAACTTACACTTGCTACAGGATCTTTCTCCATGGTTACCGTTATGTCTGTTATCTGGGGTCCATGAAGTCGTCTGGCTCGGGCCCATTGTGCTTTTAGATTTATGTCGTTCTGCTCTGATTTGACACCTTTGAAAAGTGGTCCAGTAGATACACACAGCATGTCATCACGCTGGATATCATTAAATGATTCCACCTGAAATTTCAATGAATAGAAAATAAAAAAAAGAAAATGGTTGAGAATAACTTGGGAACATTCTGCAGGAGTGGCTGTGTGGTAAGTAGCTTGCTTACCAACCACATGTTTCCGGGTTCAGTCCCACTGTGTGGCACCTTGGGCAAGTGTTTTCTACTATAGCCTTGGGCTGACCAAAGCCTTGTGAGTGGATTTGGTACACGAAAATTGAAAGAAGCCTGTTGTATATATGTATATATGTGTATGCCGGTATATATGTTTGTGTGTCTGTGTTTGTCCCCTCACTATCGCTTGACAACCGATGCTGGTGTGTTTACGTCCCCGTAACTTAGCGGTTCGGTAAAAGAGACCGATAGAATAAGTACTAGGCTTACATAGAATAAGTCCTGGGGTTGATTTGCTCGACTAAAAGCAGTGCTCCAGCATGGCCACAGTCAAATGACTGAAACAAGTAAAAGAGTAAAAAGAGAAAGAGTATTGTAAGATGGAAAATATAATTCGACAGAGTTGACTAAACCACAATTATATGATTTGCTGTAACTATGTTAAATATGTGGTGTACCCTGGTGGCCAGGTAGTACAAGGGAGATAATCATTTCTATATAATATATTCTTTTCTACTCTAGGCACAAGGCCTGAAATTTTGGGGGAGGGGACCAGTCGATTAGATCAACCCCAGCATGCAACTGGTACTTAATTTATCAACCTCGAACGGATGAAAGGCAAAGTTGACCTTGGCGGAATTTGAACTCAGAACGTAAAGACAGACAAAAAACCGCTAAGCATTTTGCCCGGCGTGCTAACGTTTCTGCCAGCTCACCACCTAATTTCTACATAATATATGGCGGGATTAGAAGCTTGAAGTTTAAATCGAGGAAGGAAGAAGATTATACAGATTTGATTTAACTTTTTTTACTTTGCTTATTTGATACAAAAATCTGAAAATTTCTAGTCTTAAGTAATCATATATAGCATCATTTTATTCTTATTAGAAATTATCAGCATGACATGACCCGAGGTAAATCAAACTGTTTCAGTATCTCGTTTCCTTCAGTTCAAATCCTATCAAAATATACACTTTGCCTTTTTATCTTTCGAGGGTTCTTGTCTTGCGAGTTACTCGGTGTCCATACTAGTTCTGGTACCATGTAAAAAGCACCCAGTGCACTCTGTAAAATGGTTGGAATTAGGAAAGGTATCCAGCTATAAGAAACCATGCCATAGCAGACAGTGGAACTTTGAACAATCCTCTGGCTCATCAATTCCTGTGAAACTGTCTAACCTATGCCAGCATGGAAAATGGACATTGAATAGTGATGATTGGGTGATAGAAATAGTACCAGTAATATAATGGTTGTTTTCAAATTCAACTGCCTTAAAAGAAAGACTTGTTGATTTTATTAAAATAGATTCAATTGTACAAGAGTGTTGTAACTATTCTTTTATTCTTTTACTTGTTTCATTCATTTGACTACGGCCATGCTGGAGCGCTGCCTTCAGTCGAACAAATCGACTCCAGGACTTATTCTTTGTTAGCCTAGTACTTATTCTATCATTTTCTTTTTGCTGAACCACTAAGTTACAGGGACGTAAACACACTATCCATTGTCCATTGATGGTGGTGGCACAAACGCAGACACAATATATATATTTACATTTTACTTTTGACAATCTTTTTCTAAAAAAGTGAAACCAGTCAAGTGAATAAACATCTTTAAAATTGCATTTTCAAACCTTCTTTCATATATATTTCCACTCGTGTGGTATCTTACAACTTTACTTTGTTATATATATATATATATATATATATATATGACAGGCTTCTTTCAGTT
>NC_068987.1:87823302-87823973 GCF_001194135.2 Octopus bimaculoides
TACAACTTTACTTTGTTATATATATATATATATATATATATATATGACAGGCTTCTTTCAGTTTCTGTCTAATCCACTCACAGGGCTTTGGTCGGCCCGATGCTATAATAGAAGACACTTGCCCAAGGTGCCATGCAGTGGGACTGAACCCTGAACCATGTGGTTGGTAAGCAAGCTACTTACCGCACAGCCATTATGACAATATTTTATTCAAGAAATATTTTCTCATAAGACTAGGCAGGCTAGTGAGACATTCTTTTATTTTAATGCTGAGACTGAAGATTTGTTTTCTGCTAGTTACTCCTTAGGCAAGAAACATCAACTCTACTTCATACCAAAAATATGTTTAAGAATTTAGTGTTAAATATATTTTTTCTGTTTTTATATTTCTTTTTTTTTTTTTTTTCATACAACATAGATTTGCTTGTTCCTGGAGCGCTATTTCTGCACTCATGGATGATGATAATGATTATGGTGATGATGAAAGTGATGGAGAAGGAAGAAAAGAAGAAATAAGACCATTTATAAAATTTTTAATGTCAAGACTCCTTACCTGCTGGCCATTTTCAAAGAAGAGATATTTAGCACTTTTCCATAAATTCAGTTTTCTTTCAGCTTCTTTTAGGATTTCTTCTAAACTGCATCCATATACATAAGTTCCTCGTTCTTTG
>NC_068987.1:87825608-87829708 GCF_001194135.2 Octopus bimaculoides
TCTATCTATCCTTTCAGGATCGATAAAGTAAGTCAACCATGGCAGATTTTGTATTCAGAATGTAAAGATGGACAAAATGCCGCCAATCCTTTTGCATTTTGCCAGGTGTACTGATAATTCTGCCAGCACATTGTCTTTGAGTAAAAAATATTGAAAACCATGAAAGAGAATTTGGTTATTTTATAACATTTTCTTCCTTTTACACTTTGAGTTTTTGTCTTTTCTTTTTTTTTCCGATTTCTATTTTCCTAGAATCCTATTTAGAGAAACCACTACACGTTCTAAATGGAGTAAAAGACAAAACAAAAATTTCTTTTTAAATCTTTCATTGTGAAAACATTGCGTGGGAATAAAAGAGTTTGTCAGAGACTGATAATGGTGTTGATAATATCAAATCAAATGTCAGCCGATCCACAGAGCCAATGGCAGCTGTAGCAGCAATGGTATTTTAAAATCTCAATATCTGAAGACTGGAATTGGTAAAATATAATTTTCCTTTCATCATCATCATTTAATGTCCGCTTTCCATACTGGCATGGGTTGGACGGTTTGACTGAGGGCTGGCAAGCCAGAAGGCTGCACCAAGCTCCAGTCCAATCTGGCAAAGTTTCTACAGCTGGATGCCATTCCTAATATCAACGACTCTGCTTTTTACGTGCCACTGGCATAAGGGCTAGTCAGGTGGCATTGGCATCGACCATGCTTGAATGGTGCTTTTTATGTGTCACCGGCACGGGTTCCAGTCAGGCGATACTGTCATTGGCCACGAGAATAACTACAAATTGATGCAAAAGTTTTTTCTGTTATCTTGTCACTCTTTGATTTTAATCTTTTACTTGTTTCAATCATTGGAGAGTGGCAATGCTGGGGCACTGCCTTGAAGGGTTTAGTCAAACAAATTAACCTTGGTACTTCTTTTTGTATTTTTTTAAAGTCTGGTAGCTATTCTATCGGTCTTTTGTTGAACTACTAAGTTATGCAGATGTGGCACTCTGTCGAATCGAGGATTCCAGTTGATACGATCAACGAAACATCCTGCTCGCGAAATTAACATGCAAGTGGCTGAGCACTCCACAGACATGTGTACCCTTAATGTAGTTCTCGGGGAGATTCAGCATGACACAGAGTGTGACAAGGCTAGCCCTTTGAAATACAGGTACAACAAAAACAGGAAGAAAGAGTGAGAAAAAGTTGTGGTGAAAGAGTACAGCAGGGTTTGCCACCATCCCCTGCCAGAGCCTCGTGGAGATTTAGGTGGTTTTGCTCAATAAATACTCACAATGCCTGGTCTGGGAAACTGTGATCCCATGACTGCGAGTCTGCTGCCCTGACCACTGAGCCATTGCGCCTCCACTATACTGATGTAATCATACATACAGCACAGGTGGCCATGTGGTTAAGGAGTTTGCTTCTGATCCACATGATTTTGGTTTCAGTCCCACTGCGTGGCACCTTGGGCAAGTGTCATCTTATTTCTTTATTGCCCACAAGGGGCTAAACATAGAGGGGACAAACAAGGACAGACAAAGGGATTAAGTCGATTACATCGACCCCAGTGTGTAACTAGTACTAAATTTATCGACCCCGAAAGGATGAAAGGCAAAGTCGACCTCGGCGGAATTTGAACTCAGAACGTAACGGCAGACGAAAAACCGCTAAGCATTTCGCCCGGCGTGCTAACATTTCTGCCAGCTTGCTACCTTTCAAGTGTCAAGTGTCATCTACTATAGCTCTGTGCTGAACAAAACCTTGTGAGTGGATTTGGTAGAGAGAAACTGAAAGAAGCCTGCTGTATGTGTATTATAGGCACAAGAGTAACTTTGTGGTAAGAAGCTTGCTTCCCAACCACATAGTTCCAGGTTCAGTCCCACTGCATGGCACCTTGGGCAAGTGTCTTCTACTATAGCCTCAGGATGGACCAAAGCCTCGTGAGTGGATTTGGTAGACGGAAACTGAAAGAAGCCTGTCATACCTATATGTATGTATTTGTATGTCTGTGTTTGTCCCCTACCATTGCTTGACAACCAATGGTGTGTTTACATCCCCATAACTTAGCGGTTTAGCAAAAGAGACTGATAAAATAAGTACTAAGCTAAGTCCTAGGTTTGATTAGTTCGACTAAAGGCAGTGCTCCAGCATGGCCACAGTCAAATGACTGAAACCAGTAAAAGAATAAAAGAACATGTGTATGTTTGTGTCTCTTTGTTTTGACATTGTATGGTTGTTGTAAATGTGTATGACTGTCATACAAGCAATGTCCAGTTTCCCATATTTTATGAGAACATGCTTGGCCTTGGAAACAGATGAGAGTTAGAGATAGGAAGGGCATCCAGTTGTGAAAAATTTGTCTCAACAAATTCCATCTGACCTGTTCAAGCATGGAAAACTGGACATTAAAATGATAATGAGAGAGAGAGAGAGTTTCCTCTCTATCAAATTCTGCTTCCAATGTATTTATTAATCAACACAGGGCTATTATACTGCAGAGGAAACATGCCTAAGGTACTGTGTACTGGTAAGCAGTGTCCAAAAGCCATCAAGACCACAGTACAGCAAAGCAAACTTTATAAGCCAACAGTCATCAAATCTTTACTGATAGTCTTGCGTGTAATATAAAGAATCGCTATTTAATTGTTAAACCTACAGTTTCAAATTTTCCCCCCTTTTTTTTTCTTTTGCCCGTCAAACTATATCCAACACAGCTTATGACAGATTTTATTATGATATGTATAATAAAAAGAAAAAAGGAATTAAATTCTGTAAGGAGCTTTATGAATTGTGACAAGAACTATACTATACAATAATTATAGATTCAGAAAGTATTTATAAACAATACACTAATTCTACAACAGTCATTATTATAACTGCTATCAATGTATCATTGTTAATGTATATACACCATTGATAGGCAAGTTGCTGGAGTATTTGTTCTGAGGTAACATCTCTTATAGACCTGCTGTGTTTAAAAACAAATCATCATTTAACATCCATTTTCCATGCTAGCAAGAGATGGACAATTTAATAGGAGCTGGAGGGCTGCACCAGGTTCCAGTCTATTTTGGCTGGGTTTCTACAGCTGGATGCCCTTCCTAACACCATCCACTTCAGAGTGTACTGAGTGCTCTTTATGTGGTACCAGTATATATATATATATATATATATATATATATATATATATATATATATATATATATATATATATATATATACAACGGGCTTCTTTCAGTTTCTGTCTACTAAATCTGCTCACAAGGTTTTGGTCGACCCGAGGCTATAGTAGATGGTGACTAGAATTTAAATCAATTATAAGCAAGTGTAGGTGCAAATATGATTATAAAACACTTTTCATCTTTAAAAATGTAAATAATCTGCAAAATTATTATCACAAAAATACCCGAATTATTCAAATAATTAAAAAAAAAAACTATGGAAATGTACTTGCATAGCAAGTGACCTGATCTGAGATTGTGTGCTGAAACAAAAGCAATTGCAGTGTGGAAGGTAAGCCATTTAAAAACACACAAAATCATTACATTCACTTCAACATAATTTGTCAAAATATTTTTGTTACTTTGAGACCGCAACCTGTACACTGACAAAAGACTCAAGTTCTAGAACTTGTTGGGTTGGTTGCCTGATTGCCATGGCATATAAGTGACAGAAATCGCAACATTCCATTTCATGTTGCACCAGTCCACTCAGCCGGCAAAAGTGAGTTGTATCTGTAATTCAAAAGGGCCAGCCTTATCACACTCTGTGTTACACTGAATCTGCCTGAGAATTATATTAAGGGTACACATGTCTGTGGAGTGCTCAGCCACTGACATGTTAATTTTGTGAGCAGGCTCTTTCCATGAATCGACCCACTGGACTCATCATCATTGTAACCGATGGAGTGCTATTATGTGTGTTTGTGTGTCTGTGTATATGTGTGTGTGTGTGTGTGTGTGTATTCTTTCTGTTGAAGAGCGTAGCTCGAAACGTTAAAGACTTTCTGTATTCCCGAGCGTCAAACTAATACACCCTTTTGTTGTTTACACCACCTGTCCTCGTCTGTTGTTGTTTTTTTTCGTACATTCTATATATATATATATATATAT
>NC_068987.1:87830498-87835041 GCF_001194135.2 Octopus bimaculoides
ATTGAATGAAAAAAAAAACAAAAAAACACCCAAAAGAATAAACAGACTAATCAGAGTGGAATGGACAGGAAAAAGGCTATACTCCATCTCAAACACAGCTGACAAGAATCCAAAATGCAAAACCAGAATCTACAGAAACTGATGATGGTCTGTGATAGCAGAGGTTATTGGTTCACAGTGAGGTAATTACTGGTATATTGTATTTCTATTTACTTCATTGGACACTAAACTCTGCTTGCGAAGACCTGTTGCGGGCAAGTGAAATCGAAATCGAACCAAATTCGACGACTGGCACCCATGCCAACCCCTCCTTCATTGGACACTAAACTCTGCTTGCAAAGACCTGTTGGGGCAAGTGAAATCGAAATTAAACCATATGCAACTGGTACTTAATTTATCGACCCCCAAAAGGATGAAAGGCAAAGTCGACCTCGGCGAAATATGAACTCAGAGTGTAAGGACAGATGAAATACCGCTAAACATTTCAACCAGCGTGCTAACGCTTCTGCCAGGTTGCCACCTTATGAAATGAGAATGATTACCTTCTCAAAAGCTAACATTCCCAGAATATTTAGTATCCATTCCTAAAAGCTTGGTAAACTAAGACAATGTAGAATAAAGTATTCAACCCAGAAATGCAACAAAATACTCAGGGTGGAATTGAACTCCCAATCTGTGAGTCATTAATCCAGTAATTTATCCACTTGACTATTTTCTTGACCTAAATTCAATAATCTTAAATATTCAAATTTTACCTTTTGGAAATAATTATTTTAACCTTATAAGGCATATTGTAAATAACTCTTGATATTTCCAATGTACTTTTAAACAATACAATTGAAAGCTCAGGTAACCTCTTAGGAGTCTTTATATTTCAATAACAATAAACTGTCTGGCAGTTATAGAATTATTGACATTTAAACGATACTTGTGTGTGTGTTAGTGAACGTGCATGGTTTAGTGGTTAGGGCATTTGGTTCATGGTCGCAAGACTGTGAGTTCAATTCCTGGTAGCACATTGTATCCTTGAGCAAGACACTTCATTTCATGTTGCTGCAGTCCACTCAGCCGACAAAGGTGAGTTGTACCTGTAATTCAAAAGGGCCAGCCTTGTCACACTGTGTTACATTGAATTTCCCTGAGAATTATGTTAAGGGTACACATGTCAGTAGAGTGCTCAGCCACTCACATGTTAATGGGCCCACTGAACCCCTTGTCATTGTAACCAGTGGAGTGCTGTTATGTATGTTTGTGTGTCTGTGCATGTGTGAGACCAAATGAGTCAAGTACATCAAAATCAAAAGGAAATTGTAGTTGTGATCCCTGTGCCCGTAGCACGTAAAAAGCAACATCTGAATGTGGAGGATGCCAGTACCACCTTGACTGGCTTCCGTGCCAGTGGCACGTAAAAAGCACCATCCAATCGTGGCCAATGCCAGCCTCCTCTAGCCCCTGTGCTGATGGTATGTAAAAGCACCCACCGCACTCTTGGAGTGGTTGGCATTAGGAAGGGCATCCAGCTGTAGAAAAGACTGCCAGATCAGACTGGAGCCTGGTGCAGCCTCCTGGCTTTCCAGACCCCAGTCAAACCGTCCAACCCATGCCAGCATGGAAAACGGACGTTAAACGATGATGATGATGATATATATGGAAAGGGAAATGAGGAAAACTTCTAGCAATGTGCAGAGTCAAAGAAATACATTTCTGAAGATGGGTCTTTGCACCTCAACATACAAAGGCTTTTCAACTTCTACCTCTGCTTTATTAGAAGCTTTACTCATTTCATTTATTATTTTACTTCAATATTACAATGTTTCAAGCAAACTACAATGTTCTTCACATATATATATATATATATATATATATATATATATATATATGTGTGTGTGTGTACAACCATATTTAATTTGTTTGTGTACACTTTGATTTGGAAAGACCTTTCACTGCAGAAATAATCCGAAGAAAAAACTACCCCCCCACTTCTCCCAACAATATATGTAAAAGTAAAATATATTGGGCTACAAATGACAACATAGGATACATGCACCTTGGCATCAAGGTACCTCATCAGCTATAAATACATTCTTATAGGGCTGTGAAGGAAGGAAAAAGAAGAAAAGCTTCTATACAACAGTCAGAGAAAGAAATGAGTAATTTAGATGAATAAATTAATTACTTTTAATTGGTGAACTTTATCTTGATGATGTTTTTCTTGATCTGTCGTATCAGTCCAATGTCCTGTAATTACAACAGGGTTAGTTTCATCTTGTGTTGCTTCATATTTACCTGGATAAAGTTCCTCTAAACGTCTACCTAAAAATAAATAAGAAAGAAAAATCTTCACAATAATAATCAACAATAGCAATTAGTAAAAATATATGGAACATGTTAATTTCCATTATATTTTAAATATGTTTTTATCTATTAATTGCTAGTAGGGACACTCGTTCATTTGACAGCCATAATACACAAACAAGTACATTAAAGGTTTATTAGCCAGGTTGGTATCAAAAGGGTTAAATTAATCATTTGTTAACCCTTTTGTCATGATTCTTCTGTTGAGATGCTCTGTGTTTCTTTCAATTAATTTTAAATATAATAAAGAATTTAGTAAAATAACTTAGTTATCATTAAGCTAGTGTTGGGAACATAAATTGTGACTAAGTTTGGTGGAAGATTTTAATTTAAAACTTATGGAAACAAGACATTTGTACTACAGAGCCAGATGCAGTTTCAGCCAGTTTGGTATCAACACTAGCTTAATGATAATGAAGTTATTTTACTAAATTCTTTGTTATATTTTAAATTAATTGAAAGAAACACAGAGCATCTCAACATAAATATGGTGACAAAAGGGTTAAGAAATGATTAATTTAACCCTTTTAATACCAACCTGGCTGAAACCGCCTCTGGCTCTGTAGAACAAATGTCTTGTTTTCATAAGTTCTGAATTAAAATCTCCCACTCTAAACCTTAGTCACAATTTATGTTGCTAACACTAGCTTAATGATAATGAAGTCATTTTACTAAATTCTTTGTTGTATTTAAAATTAATTGAAAGAAACACAGAGCATCTCAACAGAAGTATGGTGACAAAAGGGTTAACAGGTTGGATGTGGTGCTGATGAAGGATCAACAACTCTTGAAATATGGATATACACATACTACCTATTTTCCTGTCCTCAATCACACTGTTTTTCTAGAGGAAATGTAACTTTCATTGTTAGCTCTTAATTCAATAGAAAATCAGTTGAGATAACTTAAAAGTGATATTTTAATCTTTATTTCAGTTAATCTCTGGTAGACTTTAGATGATAGGATTTCTAAACATAAAAATAATTGCAACGATTTGTAGACTAGGCACAGACATAGCCGTGTGGTTAAGAAGCTCATTTTGCAATCATATGGTGTCAGGTTCAGTTCCACTGTGTAGCACCTTGGACAAGTGTCTTCTGCTATACTATAGCCCTGAGGTGTGAGTGAATTTGGTGGTCAGAAACTGTCTGGACGACCACCGTGTATGCATGTGTGTGTGCAAGCATGCGCATTTGCGTTCCTCCTACCCACTGGTTTTGGATTGTTTACATGATTGTGACTTAGTAGTTCAGCAAAAAGGACCATTAGAATACGTACCAGACTTTTTAAAAATAAGGTGAAGTACTGAAGGAGGGTTGATTTGTTCAATTGAACCTGTCAAGGTGGTGCCCCAGCATGGCCACACGCCAATGAGTGAAATATATAAATGGTAAAAAGATAGTGATGGCATGGGCTCGTATGAACTGGTTTGGAAATTTAAACAAGAGATGTTGTTGTTTTGGCACCTGAAAACCATTTCAGCAACATGAAGAAATCCAAGAGAATTGGACACTTGAAGCTTTCCAAGGAAACCACATAAAGAAAACGAAAAAACTAAATATGAGAATGGAAATGTTTGCGAAAGAGATGTAACTAGATAGACATAGATAGATAGATAGACAAACAGACAGGTGGATATAGACAGAGGGATAGATATAGAGACAGAGAGATATGTGGAGTGAGAGACAGATATAGATAGATAGGTAGATAGAGAGAGGGATAGGGTGAGAGAGAGAGAAAGGGAAAGAGTGAGGATCTTGCCTTTGAGTTGCCGTAATATATGCTTGTGTGTATCAAGTTCCATTGCAATGTTTGCTTGGATCTTCCTCTTCTTACGTCGGTTTTCCTCTTTTGATTCAACAACTGGGAAAACGAGAAAATATTGAAGTTATCATCTGAAGCAGATGTGTCTGTGTTTATATATATAGTCATTGTTATGATTGGCCATTATTATGATCGGCCATTGTTATGATCGGCCATTATTATGATTGACCGTTGACTGAACACTATTCAATTCTTTTTCTCCGTGTTTTTCTCCTTGTCTCCGTATTCTTTCTGTTGAAGAGCGTAGCTCGAAACGTCAAAGACTTTCCGTATTCCCGAGCGTCATACTAATATATACTTTTGTTATTTACACCACCTGTCCTCGTCTGTTGTTATTATTTGTATATTCTCCCATATATATATA
>NC_068987.1:87835367-87843997 GCF_001194135.2 Octopus bimaculoides
ATATATATATATATATATGAAGGGCATCCAGCTGTAGAAACTCTGCCAAATTAGATTGGAGCCTGGTGTTGCCATCCGGTTTCACCAGTCCTCAGTCAAATCGTCCAACCCATGCTAGCATGGAAAGCGGACGTTAAACGATGATGATGATGATGATGATGATGATGATGATATCATTTGTAGAAATACATAAATCTGGAGTTGAAACACACTCTAAGTGTGCAGTTAATATTATAGTGGGACAAGGTGGTGAGCTGGCAGAAATGTTAGCAAGCCGGGCGAAATGCTTAGAAGTATTTCATCCATCCTTATGTTCCGAGTTCAAATTCCACCGAGGTCGACTTTGCCTTTCATCCTTTTGGGGGTTGATAAATTAAGTACCAGTTGTGTACTGAGGTCAATCTAATTGACTGGCCCCCTCCCACGAGATTGTCCAGTGTGGAGGGGGCCAGTTGATTAGATCGACCCCAGTATGCAACTGGTGCTTAATTTATCAACCCCCCCAAAAGGATGAAAGGCAAAGTCGACCTCGGTAGAATTTGAACTCAGAACGTAATGACAGACGAAACACCGCTAAGCATTTTGCCCAGCATGCTAACCACTCTGCTAGCTCACAGCCTTGCCTTCAACAAATAACAACAATAGCATGTTTGATGGCATAAAAGACAAACTCTGATGTCAGCAGTGAATATTCAGGAGAAAAAACGAGAAGCAGAGACAAAATTAGCAGATGGGAGATCCAGTTTCATATATAGGGCCCAGGGAAAATGTTTAAGCCATATTTTTGTGGAAAAAAAGTGAATCTTGTTTACCATTAAATGCAATAATTATAAATACCACCATCAACATCATTATTTTATAGTGTCCCTTCATTATACACATGGATTGCATTGGGACTGTGTTTTTTTACTGCTGGATGCTTTTCCTGTCACTAACCCTTTTAGTCACCTCTTACAATATGCACAGATGCAGTGTATCCCATTCTAAATTTATGATACACACAGTTATTATGAATATTCATTTTCATCATTTAATGTCTGTTTTCCATGCTGGCATGGGTTGGATAGTTTGACAAGGTGCAGCAAACTGCAGGGCTGCATCGAACTCAGATGTCAGCTTTGGCATAGGTTCTATGGCGAGATACCCTTCCCAATGCCAACCACTTTACTGTGTGGACTGGGTGCTTTTAAACGTGGCACCAACACTAGTGAGATCACCAAATAGGATAGGAAAAGGAAAAGGAAAAAGCCCTCTTGATTAAGTGGGGCATGTATTTGATAGGGGACAGGTGGTTTAGTGCCAGGTTTGAGGAGATTAAAGTAAAATAGAGTGACAAGCACAGGTGTCTCACTACAGGGAATATACTTGGCTACCTGTGTATCAATAATTAATAATCAGTAATTCTGAAATAAGTAATTGATTATTTCACCTTCAGGAGAAATGAACCTTCGATTACTTGATACCCAGACTTCAATTGGATAACGTAGAATACAACTCAAGGGAGGTAAATCAACAGTTTTCAGTAGGGTGTCTCTTGTCTTTGTCATCTCATCAGCATCTATTTGGTCTTCTTCTGTAACAAAAAACAAAGCAAAAAACATCATAAACACAAAAATCAATACATTACTATCTATAACTTCAGTGATTCAAATGAGATTGGTAGAGATTTGGATGAGAGAGAGGTAGGGGAAGAGAAGGGAGAGAGGGGAGGTTTATCAGCAGAAAAAGTAATTACAGCAGTACACACACACACACACCATATATATATATATCATCACCATCGTTTAACGTCCGTTTTCCATGCTGGCATGGGCTGGACGGTTTGACTGAGAGCTGGAAAACCAGGAGGCTGTACCAGGCTCCAGTCTGATCAAGCAATGTTTCTACAGCTGGATGCCCTTCCTAATGTCAACCACTCCGAGAGTGTAGTGGGTGCTTTTTACATACCACCAGCATGGGCCAGAGGAGGATGGCATCAACCACGATCAGATGGTGCTTTTTATGTGCCACCGGCACACGAGCCAGTCAAGGTGGTGCTGGCATTGGCCACGTTCGGATTGTGCCTTTTATGTGCTACCGGCACAGAAGCCAGTCGGGGCGAGGAGGCTGGCATTGACCATGTTTGGATGGCACTTTTTACGTGCCACCAGCACAGGGACCATAACTACAATTTCCATTTGATTGTGATTTGATTTCACTTGATGTTGATGTACTTGATTCAATAGGTCTCCTCAAGCAATATATAAACACATACATGCACAACAATTATATATACACATATGTATATAAATGTATGTATTCATACATACATATACACACACACACAATCATACCTATATATATATCTGTTTAGACATTCATTCAGTATGGAGGAGAAAAGTCAGGTTTCAACCGAGACCTTTGGCATTATGTTGTGTTTGAGAAGAAGACCCATCAGGCCAAGCAGACACTAGTGTCACGCAAATGACACCTGTGCCGGTGACACATAAGAAAGCACCCATTGCACTCTCAGAGTGGTTGGTGTTAGGAAGGGCATCCAGTCATAGAAAACCATGCCAGCCCTGGTCAAACTGTCCAACCCATGCCAGCATGGACAATGGATGTTAAATGATGATGATGATATATGAGAGTTTCCTTGCAAGTGACTTGATCAGATACAGTGTTGAAATTTCAAGTAATTACAAAACGAAGAAAGAACTATTGTATAAAAATACACAAAAACTGTCAAATTCACTTTTAATTTATTTCGTGAAGTGTCAAAAATTTTCTAAACACAAGTTTCTAACAAATCATGAAATAAATAAAATATGAATTTAACAATCTTTCTGTTTTTGAATGACCAAGATGGTCTCTTCTACAAAGTAACTGTTATACTCACTCACATATGTATGTGTGTGTGTGTGTGTGTGAGTACATATGAGGGCTATATTATTTGCATAATGTGAAGAATATACCAGCCGTAATACCCAAATAATCTTATCAAATTTATAACCCATCCAAAGTTGGGACCCATTGTGCCATATGCTCTTGACACAATTCAGGCCTAAAGCACATAAACACATTGCAACGCATCTAATTTTCCTCAACAGGCCCTGCTCTGTTTAACATTATCCCAAAACAAATCAAAGAAGAAAAAGATCCCTTCACCTTCAACGATATTTGGACAAATTTCTTCAGGAGGTACCAAACAAGTTAACTATACCTGGATACATCTCTATCAACAACAACTGTCTACTTGAATGTGCCATGATACCACAAATCTCAATTCAAAAATGGCTGAAACAGTTTCTGTAAGATGGTGTTATTAAGTTAAATATATGGCTGAGGCCTATTTTGGCTGAAAAATATATCAAAGTTCATATATATATATAATGCCAGTGCTGGTGGCACATAAAAAGCACCATTCAAACATGGTTGATGCCAGTGCTACATGACTGGTCCCCCTGCTGGTGGCATGTAAACGCAACTACTCCACTCTTGGTGTAATTGGCATTAGGAAGGGCATCCAGCGGTAGAAACCTAGCCAGATCAGATTGGAGCCTCGTGCAGCTTCCTGGTTTGCCAGTCCTCAATCCAACCCATGCTAGCATGGAAAGCAGACATTAAACAATGATAATGATATATATATATATATATATATATATACACACACACACACATATATATACATACATAAATATATATATATTTATGTGTGAGTGATGTCAAAATCACACTGATATTTGATTGGCAGCTGATGAGGGAATTTCCCTGTTTATTTTTGTTATCGTTAATGTCTCAGTGCAGGGATTCTGTCTCAATGATTTATTTTGCTTAAGAAAGATATTTCAGGTTCTTACTTAGCCTTATCGTTCCTTGGTAGAATGTGTTTTAGTGGTAGCACAATTTTTTTTTCTAGTCACGATGAGGATGATGACTAGAGCAATACTGTTTAGTAAATAGTAAGTAGCTAAAGTTTGTCAAGATGTAGTTATACCACAGATATGGTGTGTAGGGGGGGGGAGCAGAGAGAGAGATGTAAAATAGAAAGTGCTGCAAAAGTTAGGTTCTTTTAATAATATTCACCAAAGAAAACAAATAAATAAACTATTAATTCAACACATAAAAAGAAGAGAATGGAAATAGAATCAATATTCCAAAAGTAATTAAGAAAAAATTAAATTTCTTTACTAAAATTTCTGCCTTTAGATTATTTAAATAATTTTTCAATTCCACCTTAAAGCAGCCAAACCAAATCTGTCTGGAATAACCATGCTGTGTTCCATTATGATTGATTGTTACAATTTTATTTCTTGATATTTTTTCATTAGTCATGTTTTGAAAAGAATTCCACACTTTATGCTAACCTACTGATCTAATACATTTTTGAGCTGAAATTTGTCATAGAATTTTTTCCTTCTTGCTTTCTTTTCTTTTCTATTTTCTTTTTTTAAATTTTGTTTTTGTTGGAAAACTATTAGTCATAATTTCTCTTACCTTCTTATTTTGGATTCACATTCAAGAAACGTATCACCAATATTTTATTATTAAGTTCGAGGAATATTGGCTTTCTTTTTTCAATAATTTATATACCCACTAGGGCATTTATATACATACATGATGATGATGATGATGATATATATATATATATATGAGGCGGTGAGCTGGCAGAAACGTTAGCACGCCAGGCAAAATGCTTAGTAGTATTTCATCTGCTGTTACGTTCTGAGTTCAAATTCCACCGAGGTCAACTTTGCCTTTCATCCTTTCAGGGTTGATTAAATAAGTACCAGTTACGCACTGAAGTCAATGTAATTGACTTAATCCCTTTGTTTGTCCCCTCTGTGTTTAGCCCCCCCCCACCCCGTGGGCAATAAAGAAATAAATATATATATATAGACATAGGTGTGGCTGTGTGGTGAAGAAGTTTGTTTCCTAATCCTGTGGTCTTGGGTGTGGACTATAGTAGAAGACACTTGCCTAAGGTGCTGTGTAGTAGGACTGAACTCAAAACCATGTAGTTACACAGCAAGTTTCTTAACTGCACAGCAATACTTGTGCCTATGCAATAATATTCCACCTAATGCAGGGATTGAACTGATGACCCCCCAAGATTAAGGGTCCTATGCTCAACAGACTCAGCTATCCAAGTAGCTTAGGAGTTCCCACAATTTTCCAACACATTGTTTTGCTAGTTCAGGGCATTTTATGCAACTTTCAAGCAGGGACTTTTTGTTGTTGTTGTTGTTGTTTTTTACTTGTTTCAGACAATTGACTGTGGTCATGCTGGAGCACCACCATGAAGAACCTTTTTGAATTGAATGAATCGATCTCAGTACTTATTTTTATCTTTTTAAACCAAATACTTATTCCATCAGTCTCTTTTGTCAAACCACTAAGTTACGGGGATGTAAACACAGCAACACCAGTTGTCAAGCAGTTGTAGTTGTTGGCACTCTGTCGCTTACGACGTCAAGGGTTCCAGTTGATCCAATCAACGGAACAGCCTGCTCGTGAAATTAACGTGCAAGTGGCTGAGCACTCCATAGACACGTGTACCCTTAACGTAGTTCTCGGGGAGATTCAGAATGACTCAGAGTGTGACAAGGCTGGCCCTTTGAATTACAGGCACAACAGAAACAGGAAGTAAGAGTGAGAGAAAGTTGTGGTGAAAGAGTATAGCAGGGTTCGCCACCATCCCCTGCCGGAGCCTTGTGGAGCTTTAGATGTTTTCGCTCAATAAACACTCACAACGCCCGGTCTGGGAATCGAAACCGCGATCCTATGACCGCGAGTCCACTGCCCTAACCACTGGGCCATTGCGCCTCCACTGTCACCCACTACTGCTTGACAAACACAGATGCAAAGTCACACACACACATATACATATATATGTGATAATGTGAGTTGTCCTTTATTGTATTGTCTTCATGGTGTCTTTCGTGTCGTGGAGCATCCTGATGAGGGGAGTGTCTGGTTCTTAAAATATGAAATTCATGTCATATTAACTGACACGTCTCCGAAACGGCCCATCGATAAAACTTTTGGATCCATTGAACATTGTCTCTAATTTTAGTATGTCCGTTTAAGGCTGTAAAATGTCTGACTTTCTACTTTCCACACACTTTGTGTTCTAACTTGAAATCTTTACTCATTATAACATATCCTATAAAGTTATCGACGTCTTCTATTTTAAAAAACCTATGTATTTATAAATGTTTTTTATATATTTTAAAATATCTAAATGTTTTTAAATATTCTGAGTGCTTGTATTCTGCCCTCTAAATTTGAGGTCACTGTAATGTACAAGGAAGGAAAAGAAAAGGCCTATAAATTTAAAAGACGCTGATTGACAGAAAGCTTGACCATATTCTAATAATTTTTGTGATCTTTTTGTGGCCCATAACAAGCAACTATTAATTTGCCCTTCACTCTTCACTGCCCTCTGATATTTATTGTGTTTTTTAACATAACTCATCCATTAGAGACATTAACTCCAGACTAATACTTTAACCTGTGACCATTCAGATTCCTCTGTTAAATCTTATGCTTATTTATTCACCTTGTTTTGAATTAATCATGCATTATCTCATAGCTGTGAGATTTTGATGATGTGATTGTTTATTTTTAGAATGACATTGTAGGGTAGGTATGAGAGGCCGGATCTGGTCAGTCTGAACATCAAACAGGTTAAATATTTGGGCAGGATATGGCTGGTTTAAGGGTTAAACAGTTAAATATGACACATAGATGGCTATTTTAATTAAATACTACCTCAATTGTGTATACTGGATTTTTATTCAACTGGGCAGCTATTTGAGTGTTTTATTAATTTTTCCTCTAACAGAGGTGATGAATTCTCACCTGACCAAGTTGTTGGTTGTGAGTGTGCACCAACAAAAATGCTCAAGAAGGCCAAAATGCATCTGGTGTTCTTGCTGACCACAGCCATATGGATGAATTTTCATCTCCCTCTGACATTGTGTTTTTAATACAGCAACTTCATAAGAGAAGTTACCTCCATATCCAGTAAGTTCACCATCATCAACTCACTGCAAAGAAAGTTCACCATCAATTCACTTTTTTTTTCTTTCAATAAAATAGTTTTTAATTATTATGGAGATGTACTTGCATAGCAAGTGACCTGATCTGAGATCGTGTGCTGGAACGAAAACAATCGCAGGGTGGAAGGTGTTTATAAGCCATTTAAGAAACACACAAAATCTAACGGTTTTTGTGTGTTTCTTAAATGGCTTATAAACACCTTCTACGCTGCAATAGTTTTTAATTATTAATGGTGAAATACTATGGATATATTTTCTCGGTAAACTTTCCTCGTGGTGAACTTTCTTCAGAGTGAATTGGTGGCAGTGAACTCTCCTGCGATGAATTGATGGCGGTGAACTTACCTGTGATTGTTATTTCGGGACAAATACTAAAGCAACTGGCCTATCAACACTGTATGCATATACATTAAATATGATGCACAGATGGCTGTTACAAGAGAGAGTATATTGTGAAGACCTATGAACTTACATGGAATGACTGACCATGTGGAAGTTGTTATGCTTTATGTCTCCTGTGTATTTTGGATGACAAATGAATAAAGAACATTTTCTTACCAGCAAAAGATGTTTCTTTCACATCATCCTTCTCAGCATCACTTAATGAAGATTGATTCAATTCAGCTGCACTCGACTCCACTGTTTCATTAGCTTTGCTAGGTGACTGAGTTGACTTTTCTGTATTTTTCACTGAAATAAGCAAAACAGAATCACGTTTGTTTATATAGAAAGTTGTAGCTGTGTGGTAAGTAGCTTGCTTACCAACCGCATGGTTCCAGGTTCAGTCCCACTGCATGGCACCTTGGGCAAGTGTCTTCTATTATAATCTCAGGCCTACCAAAGCCTTGTGAGTGGATTTGGTAGATGGAAACTGAAAGAAGCCCATCATATATACATATATATATATATATATATATGAATGTGTGTCTGTATTTGTACCCCCAACATCACTTGAGAACTGATGTTGGTGGGTTTATGTCCCCGTAACTTAGCGGTTCAGCAAAAGAAACCGATAGAATAAGTACTAGGCTTACAAAGAATAAGTCCTGGGGTCAATTTGTTTGACTAAAGGCGGTGCTCCAGCATGGCCGCAGTCAAATGACTGAAAGAAATAAAAAAAATTAATAAACAGTCTTGATAAAAGAAAGACATTAAAAAAAAAAGGTCTGATCTTAAGCAGGATGGCTGTGGGGTTAAAAAGCTCACTTTGAAACCGTGTGGTTTTGGGTTCAATCCTACTGCACAGTACCCTGGTAAGTGTTTTCTACTGACCAATGCCTTGTGAATCAATCTAGAAGAAACCGATCAAGTGTATGTGTGTGTGTTTCGTGCCTTTAACGATAAGACTGGGAACTTCATATATTGGCAGCACCCACAAGATTTGCGTAGAATTAGGGGTCAAAGAAACAAAACAATACAAGGTGGACATACACAAGTTAACAAATGTAATTTGAAACGATTGACGAAGATGATAAATAATGCCTGGTTTTATATATATATGTGTGTGTGTGTGTGTGTGTGTGTGTGTGTGTGTGTGTGTGTGTGTGTATATATATATATATATATATATATATATATATATATATA
>NC_068987.1:87844007-87846858 GCF_001194135.2 Octopus bimaculoides
TCACAAAGCTTTGGTAAAGTAAAAAACATTTTCCCAAAGTGCCACACAATGGGATTGAACCCATGACCAAGCACTTCGGACACAAGCTTCTTAACCACACAGCTATATTAATCTTTTTTTTTTTTTTTTCCTTTCAGTTCTATGAACTTATAAAGGAATGATGGTCTCTAAACCCCAAAATCTGCTCTTAAACTTCTGCAAGTCATTTCATTAATTAGAACACCTCATTTCACTGATTAGTTTCAGAACATCTTATACTTAATTACTGATTTAATGGATATGTCTATCACGTGTTAGAGATGCGAAGATAAGGTGGTTATTCAACTTTGGAGAATTTGTGAGAAATTTCCACTGATTAGTAAATCTTCACCATTCCTACATCATTTCATTCTTTCAGGCTGACATGTATGACCAAAGACGATGGTAAAGGAGGGGGGGAAGACACTGAGGGGAGGATGAGAATGGCTTGGAAACAGTGAAAAAAATGTTGATGATACTGTCATTATAGATAGTATTGTTTACTCTGATGATGTCATCTTGGCTGATGGTGATAATGGTATTTGGAGGAGGAGGAGGAGGAGGAAGAGGAAGAGGAGGAGGGTGGTGATGACAATGCCTATGATGATCTATTTGAGAATGATAATTTTGTTCAATGATGTTGTGGGGATGAATTTCAAGTTTGTTTATAACATTCTTTTATAACAGTGATCTTGCTGCCGCTGATGATGATGATGATGATAAGCTTGATGAGATAATGTAATAAACTACATATTTGATGATGATGATGATGGTGGTGGTGATATTTTTGATTATGCTTATGTTCCTGCCACTCCATTTCTCACTCTCTTTCTCTCTCTACCATTCATTATTGATATCTAGTATTTTCTTCTCACATCACTCTTTTATCTCTCCTTCTTTCTTTTTTTCTTTTCCATTACTCCTCCTTCTTACTAAGCTGTCTCTCTCCTATTACTCTCTCCCTCCCCAATCACAACAATTTTATGTTGTTTCTATTCAACCTCATTACCAACAACTGTCATATAACCATCCATCACTCTCTCTCTCTCTCTCTTCTCCTATTACTCTTGTATTGCCCACTTGCACCTATCACTCTAGGTTTCTTCCATCTCCCTCCCATCATATCTGTCTTCTATTACCCTCTTGCTGCAACCACCCTGGTTATGTTTGGTTAGATCCACAGTTTGGTACTTATTCTATCAGACTCTTTTGCTGAATCTCTAGGTTATGGGGATGTGAACAAACCAACACCAGTTGTCAGCCAGTGGTGGAACACACAACACAAACACACACAATATGCTTCCACACAGTTTCTTATTTCTTTATTGCCCATAAGGAGCTAAACACAGAGGGGACAAACAAGGACAGACAAAGGGATTAAATCGATTACATCGACCCCAGTGCGTAACTGGTACTTAATTTATCGACCCCAAAAGGATGAAAGGCAAAGTCGACCTTGGCGGAATTTGAACTCAGAACGTAATGGCAGATGAAATACCGCTAAGTATTTTGCCCGGAGTGCTAATGTTTCTGCCAGCTCGCCACCTTCACACAGTTTCTGTCTACCAAACCCTCTCACAAGACATTGGTCAGTCTGGGGCTATACTAGAAGACTGTTGCCCCAATGTGTTGTGCATTGAGGTTGAACCCAAAACAACATCACTGCAAAGCAAGCTTCTTAACCACACTGCCATGCCTACAGCTAATTTAGTACAATTATGCAAAAAATTATACAAACAGCATGTTTTTCAAGATGCTTAAGCATTAAAACAGATTTTTATAAATCCACGATGCACCAATGAAGGGCACCAATGCAGTGCAATGCCCCATTTGTAAACTATTGTCGACCCTCACTTATGGTCATGAATGTTGGGTAATGTCTGAGAGAGTAGGATTGCAAATACAAGTGACCAAAGTGGGGTTTCTCCAGAGGATTACTGGATCAACATTGCTCAACACAGAACAGAGCTTGGAGATCAGGGAATTCTCCAGGTCAAACCACAACTTCTCCGTATTGAGAGGTCACAGTTTTGGTACTATGGGCATTGATTAGAATAATGTAAGGAAAACATCATAAGATGGATTCTTCAAGCCAAGTCAACTGGCAGGAGATCTAGAGATCGATAAAGAATAAAGTGGTTGGATGATATCTGTAATTTCAGTTGGTCATGCCTTGGAATCCAGTTGGGAAGTGTACTGACTGATGCTTCTGACAGGACTCTGTGGAAGAGGGGCCTAAGGACTCTACCCCCAATGGCCTTCCCAAGAATAGTTGTCAGCAAAAATGGATGGATGGATAAATAGTATGACTAGTACAGTATAGAGTACATTTATATAGTGTTTATTGAGTACAGTGAATTGTACTTTTATATAATATCAATTGGTCACACTTGGGAATCAAGTCTGAAAGTATAATAACAACTGTTTTTAATAGGACCCTAGGGAGGAGATGCCTGAGGATTCTACCCGCATGAAACTTTGTTGCGACTTCTACTTCCCCTAAGCGATAAGGTTCAGTCGTCTTTTCTGGGCCATCAGAGAACGCACTGACAATGGCACAGAACGCCGCCATGCTTAAGTGGACTCATTGGCCAGATCTGAGGACCTCACCAGACCGTTTGATCAGTAGTAGCGACAGGTGGTGTGTACAAAGGGCAGGGATGTGATTGACGTGGGCTGATGACCCACACCTACCAGGAATTCCTTGTTCGCGGGGTTGGTTCCAGGCCCTGATCATTATCACAGGAGGTGGTTCAGAGGTTTCCTGACCCTCTCGGGCCGGGGGGGGGGGGAGGATGCTCTAAGGACATCACAAATCTTTATTGCTCTACTT
>NC_068987.1:87846868-87852540 GCF_001194135.2 Octopus bimaculoides
GGGGGGGGGGGGAGGATGCTCTAAGGACATCACAAATCTTTATTGCTCTACTTTCTGCAGCTTTCTGCTGCCTGTCCCTCTAAGAAGCGTTGCGTTCTCCAACTGACTGGCTCGGACGTGACGGTATGCCGCTACTGGGCTTGCACAGGCTGAGCTGACCGGGTCACTGCCACCGCTCCACAACTGACTGCCCCATGAGGGGGCAGCAGAAATTGAAGGGAGAGAAAATGGATGGATGGATTCCAGACAAGGAGTGTATAGCTGCTGGCTGGTTATAAATGAACCACTGACTCAATTTAAACAAGCATAATGGTTCTTTAAACCATTCTTATCAAACTTACTGTACTTTTCTTTGATGTAATTCTCAACTTGCAGTATTAGTTCCTGCTTGTAGTTTCGCACAGCCACGTCAATAAGATCTTCAATCACAAGAATCTGAGTACCATCCTCTGTATACATAGCACGAGCAACATTTGTCAGTCCAAGATTTTGTGTACATTGTGACAATAGCTGAAAGAAGAGGACAGACATTGGTAAATAAGATTGTGTGTATGTATGTGAGTACCATCATTTTAAACTATGATTGATTGAATACAAACATACATAAGCACACACACACACACACACATTTGATACAGAAGTATGCTGGAAGGAATGCCACATAACCAAAGGTAATTTTCACTGAGAATACCAAGGAAGTAACTCAACTGTATTATGCAATATGATAAATTGAGTTGTGTAATAATAACAGATGGTTTACTGAAACACATGTAGGTTTTCTAAAACTTAAAATACCAATCACAATATTTTCTGTGGTTATTACACTAACTTATATATCTTATATAAATATGTGTGTGTGTGTGTGTATACATATATATACACACCCCACTACATACAGACATGCAGGAAGTAAATAGACATCTTTAATTTTCAAAATTTCTGATCTAAGTGTCTTAATATGTTTTCAGCGGTGTAGAATTTACAATGTAATTATTCTTTTTCATTCCAGGTGCCGTTATAGTAAACATTTGTGAAGAGTAACCATGCCACGCACAAAAAATTCAGCACAACTGTCAGATTCTCAAAGAGGTCGTATTGTTGGGCAATCTGAGGCTGATCTTAGCCAGTGAAAAATTGCCAAAAATCTTCAAATTCCTCTTGCTACTGTTAATAGAATTATAGTGCAATTCAAAAGCCAAAGAAAAGAATCAACAGATTCTCGTCCCGGCCAACCTGGGCCCTTGGAAAGGAAGTTTCGCTGTTTGAAGAGAATTGTGGCAAAGGAACCCCATTCGAAGGCTTCTGACATTCCAAAGCAGCTAGAAGTTAGTCCAAGAACGTTTGTTACATATATGCATAAGCTTGGATATTATGGACAAGCAGATAGAAGAAAACCTCTCCTTCAACCAATTAATATCAAATAAAAGATTTTGAAAATTAAAGGTGTCTGTTTATTTCCTGCATGTCTGTGTATATATATTAATCAAAGTATACAGTATTAAAGATCTTTACAGCCAATCATAACAATTGGTTTTGCACCAGATGTTAGATAACTGGGCAGTTAAGTAATACACATGCTCTTCAGGGATGCAAGTATGGAAAAATAAGGTGACTGCTTTCTGTTATCAGAGAAACACTAGACACATTTTAAGAAAGAGTTTCTTATAATTGTGCAACCAGTTTAATGCTTGAAAAGGACAAAAAAGTTTTAACAATTTGGATGCTCATCTTTCATCAAAAGAGGAGTATATATATGTATCCCCCCCTCTCTATATATATGTGAGGTCTGATCAATAGGTATCCAGACTGTTGCCGTAGTAATGAAGCTAAAGCATGTAGAGTGAAGCTGCTTGGCAAAGATTAACCTTGCACTCTGCTGTGCATGCGCACTAAATTTTAGCAATCTAGTTCACTTCTGTTGTTTACAGCAGTGCTTGGAAGGTAAATGTGTAGCGTGTGATCATCACATTGACCATGACAGAGAAAGTTGTCATGGCAATACTTGCTCAGAGGCCTACACAAAGTTGCAGAAAGTGTATGGAGAGGAGTGTATGAACCACATACAAGCATATGAATGGTTCGGACGTTTCCAAGATGGTCGAAAAAATGTTGATACTGACGTACATTTTGGGAGACCCGCAACCAGCAAAACTGAGATAAACATTGCAGATGTGCATGCAGCTGTGAGGGGAAGATGTGCATGCAGCTGTGGGGAGGAGGTGGAGGAAATAGAAATGGGTTAAGGGAAAGGTGGTGGTAAATGGTTGTACAAAAGGCAAGTGGAGAGCAGCAGTAAAATAAATCATAGATGAAAAATAAGAATATGATGAGAAGTACAAGGAGAGAGAGAGAGAGAGAGAGAGAGTAAGATATGCAGTGACAGAGATGGAGGTCAGAGATACAAAAGGGTGGATATAGTGAGTGATGATTAAAAGTGAATTTGCACATTATGACAGATATGAGAGGGTGTTAAGGCAAAGAAATAACATTAATAAAATACAACAAAAATTGAGTCTGGTAATGACTTACACCTTCCAAAGTAGATCCAATCACTAAATGACCACTATGAAGTCGACCATCACCATTCTTATAAGCAAGCAATTTGACGACCTTCACATTTTGAGCTGTTGATAGTTCTTTGCCAATTGTATGAACACTGGTTTCTTCTCTAAGATTTGATAATTTTTCTTCCCAGTGATGAAGTGTTAATAAAGCTTCATGAGTTGATAGATCTACTTTACCATTTAGTACCTGGAAACTTCCATAAAGCTTTCTGCTCTCCAAATCTTTATCTGAAATATTATAAGAAACATGTAGTAAGCCGTTCCACTGGAAACAAAATTATTATTGTTGTACTCAACAATAACTGCCACCATTATTATTCACCAGTTGTAATATAAAATAAATCAAAACTGAAAGTCTAAAGCAATTTGATGTGTGAATCATCATCATTATTGAGTTAATGTCCATGCTTGCCAAAGTAGATTCTCTATGGCTGGATACTCTTCCTGTTGCCAACCTTTAGCTGTTTCCAAAGTAAAATAATATTTCTTTAAGATCTGATGTTTTCACAGAATATTGGAAACAAACGACAATTTTTCTATGACTGTGACACTCGTTCACAAGTATAATGAGAGGTCAAGGCAAGGAGACAGTAACACACACACACATATGTTTATATATATATATATATATCATTTTTTTCATTTTCATTTTATCTAGTTTCAGCTCATGAGCTGTGGCCATGCTGGGGCACCGCCATTTGGTGTTGCTACACAATTTTACTTCATGAATTTTACTTCAGGAATTGACATTTGGTACATGAGAAAGTTTGATGCAACTGCTCTCATCTGCACCTCCTGCCGTGAAGTTGGTTCATCTGGGACACCTGGCAGGAAGAGGTCCAGCCTCATCTTGAAGACACCTACATCCACTGCATGCAGGTCTCTCAGGTCCTTCGGGAGGATATTAAAGAGCTGTGGACCTCTGAAGCTCAGGCTATTGCAGTATCTCGTCCTACATCTTGATGGCAAATTTGGAGTCCTTGGCACTATGCAATGGCGTCCAGTTCTTTTATTTGTGTAACTTTCGATGCCAAAGTTTGGGACAATTCCTTCGAGGATCTTCCAGATGTATATTATAGCATATCTTTCTCATCTAAGCTCTAAGGAATAGAGTCTTAATCTCTTCAGTCTTTCCCAATAGCTTATATGCTGCATAGAGGCTATCTTCTTTGTGTAGCTTCGTTGGATTGCCTCAAGTTCTGAGATTAATTTGACACTGGTTGGTGACCATAGCTGAGAGCAATAGTCAAAGTGGCTTAGAACAAGTGTCCTCCAGAGCACCATCATGGTTTCCTGATCTCTTGTTCTAAATATATAATAAATCTCCAAACAAGGTATAAACAGTAGCTGCATGACATCGTGAAATATATTTGCCACCTAAATGCAGCTAACCCTTAAGAGTCGATGTTACTGTAGCTTGTAGCCCCAGGAAGACATCTCCTCCAGCTGGCTATTGACACACTGTGTGTCCCGTATCAGTATTTGCAAAGGGAAGTCACCGTTCCCATCTCCAGCCTGACATGAGACACATGGATCTGAGTTTCTGGGTATTGACCTGTCATCAGCGTGTGACAACCACCGGCTGGCGATGTGAAGTGGTTCCCAATGCAAATATATGTATACTTTTTCCAGTGACAAAAAGTCACTGATCTCGAAAAAGTGGAAACAAGCAATAATAAATCTCTGAGTGATGAAAATACTGATAGGGCATAGAAAGTGTATCAATAGCCAGCTGGAGGAGATGTCCTCTTGGGGCTGCAAGTCACAGTAGCATCAGCCCTTAAGGGTTAGCCACATTTAGGTGGCAAATATATTTTACGCTATATGTATATATATGTATATGTATATATATATACATATGTGTGTATGTATATATGGCAGGCTTCTTTTAATTTCCATCTACCAAATCCACTCACAAGATTTTGGGCAGTATGGAGCTACAATAGAAGACAGACACTAGTCCAAGGTTCCATGCAGTGGGACTGAAACTAAAACCATGTAATTGGGTAAGCAAACATCTTACCACACAACCATGCCTGCACCTGAACATTAACAAAAAATTGGAAATGTTCTGTAACTTTTGATAGGTCATTAGGTCACGGATAAGACTCTGTTTGATGCAAGTAAGTAGCTATCTGCGTATTTAATGCATAGAATAGTAAAAAAGAAAAAAAGAGTTAATATAGAATCAGAGAGAAGTACACACTAGACTCTAATAAATATTATTTATTCATGTTTCTAATAGCAACAAGACATGTTTCTGCTTCGTTGAGCATCTTCAGCAAAGTGCAGCCTGTAATTTGTTGAAGTGTTGGTAAATGAACAATGCGGTAAATACATAAAAATGTAAAGAAAACTTACTGGGGCATAAAAATAAATTTGTTCAGACATTAAATATATCTGTGACATCGTCCACATAACAATATGCAATGATCCGCATGAAGCAGTGACACGAGTTCTCGTCTCATGTAATTGCTCGAATAATGTAAAAACATTTAGTTACAGAAAAAGCATTATTGTTTGTTTTTTTTTGTTTTTTTTTCGTCACTGAATATTATTTGGTTTTTGCTTTCTGTCTTTTTCTATTCTAAATCAGTTAGGTGTGGCTGTGTGTTTAAGAAGCTTGTTTCCCAACCATATGGTTTCAGGTTCAGTCCTACTACATGGTCCCATGGAGCAAGTGTCTTCTACTATATAGCCCCAGGCTAACCACGGCATTGGAAGTGGATTTGATAGATGAAAACTGCTCTCTTTCTTTCTCTCTCTCTCTCTCTCGTTCTCTCTCTCTTCTTTTATTCTTTTACTTGTTTCAGTCATTTGACTGTAGCCATGCTGGAGCACTACCTTTAGTCGAACAAATCAACCCCAGCATTTATTCTTTGTAAGCCTAGTACTTATTCTATCGATTTCTTTCGCCGAATTGCTAAGTTACGGGGGCATAAACACACCAGCATCAGTTGATAAACACAGCACTGTCTTTAAAATATTTTGGTCAGCCTGAGGCTATAGTAGGGCCACACAGTAGGACTGAACCCAGAACCATGTGGTTGGGAAGTAAGCTACTTACCACACAGCCATTTCTGCACCTGTAACATATATATATATATA
>NC_068987.1:87853041-87855017 GCF_001194135.2 Octopus bimaculoides
TCTAGGCCTCTTCAGAAATTTTATAAAGTACATAAGGTTAAGTTATGAATATAAAAATATAAAAAAGTCATATATATATGCATACTTCTACATATACATAGATCATCATCATCATCATCATCATCATCATCGTTTAACGTCCGCCTTCCATGCTAGCATGGGTTGGACGATTTGACTGAGGACTGGTGAAACCGGATGGCAACACCAGGCTCCAATCTAATTTGGCAGAGTTTCTACAGCTGGATGCCCTTCCTAACGCCAACCACTCAGAGAGTGTAGTGGGTGCTTTTACATGTCACCCGCACGAAAATGGCCACGCTCGAAATGGTGTCTTTTATGTGCCACCCGCACAAGACCCAGTCCAGGGAAATGTATTTATATATGTATTTATGTATATTTATACATATCTATGTATATATAAAAGTATGCATATATATGTGAGTTTTTTATATTTTTATATTTATAACTTAACCTTATGTACTTTATAAAATCTCTTTTGTTACCAACCTGGCTGAAACTGGCTCTGTCTAGTTTTCATAAGTTTTGAATTCAAATCTTCCACCAAACCTTACTCACAATTTATGTTCCTAACACTAGCTTAATGACAACTAAGATATTTTACTAAATTCTTTGTTATATTTAAAGTAATTGAAAAGAAACACAGAACATCTCAAAATAAAAAGAGTAATGAAAGGGTTAAGACAGCAGGATTTACAATAAAAATGGGATGATCAGCAAATAAGGATCACTTTATTTAGACACCAGTCATTGTAGATTTACAATATTGTGGGGTGGGGGACGAGGTGTCTAGACATCTGATTGGTTACTTCAAAAACCGTTGGTTTGGTTTATCAAAGATGACCAAAGTCGGTCAAGCAATCATGATGAATTTGAAAAATTAAATTTATATTAATCAATGATCAATATCTTTATTTTATCTCACTTCAAATTCATTTGCGTTTTGGCTCTTTTAATGCTTCACGCTAAATTTGACCAAAGTGTTTCAGAATAACAATTACTATTGCTTCTGCTACAATTACTACTACTACCACCACCACCACTATAACTGCTGCCACCATCACCACCAACACTACTACTACTACTAATAATAATAATAACAATAACCCTTTTTACTGGAAGCACAAGGCCTCAAATTTATGGGGAGGGAACAAGTCAATTACATCAACCCCATTGTTTCACTGTTACTTAATTTATTAACCCCGAAAGGATGAAAGGCAAAGTCAACCTCGGTGGGATTTGAACTCAGAATAATAATAATAATAATAATAATAATAATAATAATAATAATAATAATAATAATAATAATTCTTTTTAATTTTTGGCACAAGGCCAGTAATTTTGAGGGGAGGGGGAAGTCAATTACACTGACTCCAATGTTCAACTGGTCCTTATATCGACCCCGAAAGAATGAATGGTAAATTTGACCTCAGTAGAAAATAATAACAATAATAATAATGGCATCAAATTTCGGCACAAGGCCAGAAATTTTTGGAGGGTAGGGGGTAAGTCAGTTACATGCTGGCATGTGTTGGACGGTTTGACTGGCACTAATAATAATAAGGATAATTAAAAAAATGGAGCTGACCCAAAATGCCAATTCTGTAACAATGAGATTGAAACTATAGACCACTTAATCTCAGGGTGTAGAGTCTTAGCACCTGTAGAATATAAAGCAAGACATGACAGAGTCAGCCAGTATTTACACTGGACAATATGTCAGCATTATAAAATCAAAACTGCTGACAAATGGTATAAACACCATCCTGAAGCTGTGACTGAGGGAGAAAATGTGTCAATTCTCTGGGACTCCCCTGTACATACCGACAAAACTATAAAAGCTAATAAACTGGATATTATTATAAAAGATCAGACAAAGAAGATGTGTTTATTAATTGACATGAGTATTCCTTGCGATCACAATATAGCAGCGAAAGAATTTGACAAGATCAGTAAAT
>NC_068987.1:87855648-87869561 GCF_001194135.2 Octopus bimaculoides
CAAATTTTGCCACAAGGGCAGCTTGGTGGTGGGGAGAGATTAAGTTGATTACATCAACCGCAGTGCATAACTGGTACTTATTTAATCAACTCTGAAAGGCAAAGTCGACCTCAGCAGAATTTGAACTCAGAACGTAAAGGCGGGTGAAATACTGCTAAGCATTGTGTTGGTGTGCTAACAATTCTGCCAGCTCGCTGTCTTAATAATAATAATAATAATAATAATAATAATAATAATAATAATAATAATAAGAGCACTCAGAGAGTGTAACCCTCCACCAAGGCAATACCAACATCCTCTCAACAATTGGCCATGGATGATTTTTAAAATGAGAGTATCTGAAATAAACTCGACTGCTCTTACAAAGAAGAATACTAAAAATGAACCTGACCACTCTCAAAAATTAACTAAAAAAAACAGAAAGATAATCCAGAATCCTTGTCCAGTACCTGGTTGATCCCAATGGTAGTCATGAAATGTGAGGGTGACTGTAGAAAATTCAGTAACAGTAATAAGTAGCTTATCCTTATCTAATACAAGCCAAAGTGAACAAATTCACCATTCAAAATAGTTACAGCCTAAAGGGAGATAATTGAGAAAGACTTGAAAGTTAACATAAGATCTTAATCATGTAAAGTAAATATAACTAATAATCCAGAATCCTTGTCCAGTACTGGGTTGATCCCAAAAAGTTCATGCCAGTCATGAGGCCAAACATCCCTGAAAGTTTCATCTAAATCCATCCAGTGGTTTTAGAGATATCTTGTCCATGGACAAACAAACAAACGCGACTGAAAACAATACCACCACCTTCGCTAAGGTGGAGGTAATAATAATATAGCAACAATAGTATAATAATAATAATAATAATAATAATAATAATAATAATAATAATAATGACTGACCTTGTTCTCCCATGGCACATGAAAACTCAGTCCCTGGCTTTAATTTCTGCATACAATATCGTCCTCTAAGAGTATAGGCACATGAAAGACAGAGTTTTTTATACAAAACAGTTTGACCATTTAAAGAATCTGGTTTCTGAGGTAATTCCACCGAGTAACCCTGGAAAAGTTTAGAAAAGAAAATCAATTCTTGTCACTCTTTCATTTAATTATCTGCCACTAATTACAAACACAATTAGAGAACATATAAAAACAATTCTCCATGAGCCCTTGGGCACATAAGGAGTTACCTGCTTCCCATGGTGTTTAAGTGACTGAGATCATAACATTCCGTTTGAGTGGTGGATGTTAAAACAACGATGATGTTGATGATGATGATTTTGATCGTTAGTTTACCAATACTCCTCCACCACCTTTTACTAAGACTAAATATTGATTCCAAATTTTGGCACAAGGCCAGCAATTTCGGGGGAGGGGGGCAAGTCAATTATATTGACCCCAGTGCTCAGCTGCTATTTAATTTATTGATCCTGAAAGGATGAAATGCAAAGTTGGCCTCAGTGGGATTTGAACTCAGAACACAAGGATGGATGAAATGCCACAAAGCATTTTGCCTGGTGTGCTAATAATTCTGCCAGCTGACTGCCTTACTATGACTAAATCTTAAAACAAAGGAAGCTCTTCCCAGATGAGACATAAACCTCCTTCTAAGTAAGATACTGGACATGGCTTATCCTTATCTAATACAAGCCAAAATGAACAAAGGGAGATAATTGAGAAAGACTTGAAAGTTAACTTAAGATCGTAATCATGTAAAGTAATAATCCAGAATCCTTGTTCAGTACTGGATTGATCCCTAAATCTAATCAGTTCTTGCCAGTCACGAGGCCAAACATCCCTGAAAGTTTCATCCAAATCCATCCAACGGTTCTTGAGATATCTTATCCATAGACAAACAAACAAATGCAACTGAAACAATACCTCCTCCTTCGCTAAGGCATAGGTAATAATAATAATATAACTTTTTCTTATGGAAGGATTTGAAGACTGCCCTGTAAGGTGATGAAATACTCATAAGTTCCACAGCCTTCATAACAATTTCTTTGTTTTTTTATTGTTTTTTTACAAGTAGTAGGAAATTTTAGGGAGAGCAGAAGGTCTTCAGAAAAGATCTCCTCATGCAAATGCTTCAGCCCTTAATTCCTTACACTGTAAAAGAGCTGGGCAATATCTGGGCTATGATTCCTGGATACCCCTCTGCTTCTACATTCTGTGCTATTCTTCTGCATTGCAATCCTCCTTGATGGTTAAGATGACCCAGAACCAAGGTAACTTACATGTAACCAATCCAGTTGAAGACATTAGTTGACTCTGGAGTAAATTATGCTTTTAAAATTCATTTTTATTCCTCTTTGACCAGATCCAGTTGGAATTCTTCTCAGCTGCTTCTGCCATTGGCTCAAGAGCTCTCCCAGAAATTGAGAGCATTATTTAAATGAAGAGGGGCAGGAACAATGAGGGAATTCTGAGATTGGTGCGAGATGGAAGGAAGGAAGAAAATTATACTCATATAAGAGGAGAACTGGTTTGAATGCTTGCAACAGACAGACTCTGCTACAGGCATCCATGGGACAGGTGGTGGTGTGGGAATGAACAGTGGATTAAATGACTTATAACACCTTTGACAGCTTCTTAGAGCAAGAGGGGCCCAAATGAGGGCTTCTGCATGGTTGTTTGTGTGCAAGATATAGTAGCACAAACTCCCTTGACCCTTTTGTTACCATACTTCTGTTGAGATGCTCTTTGTTTCTTTCAATTAATTTTAAATATAACAAAGAATTAAGTAAAATAACTTAGTTATCATTCAGCTAGTGTTAGGAACATAAATTGTGACTAAGGTTTGGTAGAAGATTTTAATTCAAAACTTATGAAAACAAAGCATTTGAACCACAGAGTGGGAGATGGTTTCAGCCAGGTTGGTATCAAAAGGATTAAATTAATCATTTGTTAACCCTTTTGTTACCATTTTTCTGTTGAGATGTTCTGTGTTTCTTTCAATTAATTTTAAATATAACAAAGAATTTAGTAAAATAACTTAGTTATCGTTAAGCTAGTGTTAGGAACATAAATTGTGACTAAGGTTTGGTGGAATATTTTAATTCAAAACTTATGAAAACAAGACATTTGTACTACAGAGCCAGAGGTGGATTCAGCCGCGTTGGTATCAAAAGAGTTAAATAACATCCTATCATCTTAGAAATATCTTCCTATGGCCAGACATATTTTCACAGAAGATTGGCAAGGAAAGCCAATGCTTGTTTGTTACTGTTTCCTTTCCCAGGGCAAGGAAACAGTTACACACACACGACAGGCTTCTTTTGGTTTCCACCTACTGAATCCCCACAAAAGGCTTTGGGTCAGCCCAGAGCTAATAGGGGTTATAATAGAAGACACTTGTTCAAGACGACATGCAGTGGGACTGAACTTGAAACCATGTGGTTGGGAAGCAAACTTGTTACTACACAGCCATGCCGGCACCTATTCAATTGATTATAATTCTTCTATATAAGAAAATTGGTCTGAAATTCTAAGCTAAAGAAATCAATATTCTTAAAATTCCTTCCTTTTGTGAATTGTTCACCAAAGTAGACTAATGACAGAAAAATGATACAATATTTTGATATTTCTTACAAGGAACATTCTTCAAATACAAAGCTTCAAACCGTTTCTTCTTTCATTTCCATTATGTAGTAGTTTTAAATGATTAACCTATCTTTACATATGATGACGACAATAAAAACAAGGCCAACGGCAAAGCTGATGAACTCACCATGAACGCTTACATATTACACCGTGTGTGCTTCTGTGTGTCTGTGCGTGTGTATGTGTCTCTGTGTGTCTGTGTGTCTGTGTGTGTTGTGTGGTGTATTTTATGTAAATATTCAGGTGATATGATACACCTGTAACGTGTAGGTGGAGAACTGTAGAATAAAATCAATAATTGCTTACTAACATACACGCTGCACCTGCATTTTTGTGTGCTTATATGCATGTGTATTGTTTTATTTGTTTCAGTCATTTGACTGTGGCCATGCTGGAGCACCACCTTTAGTTGAATGAATCGAGCCCAGGACTTATTCTTTGTAAGCCTACCACTTATTCTATCGGTCTCTTTTGCAGAACTGCTAAGTTACGGGGACGTAAACACACCAACATTGCTTGTCAAGCAATGGTGGGGGGACACACATAGACACACACACACACACACGATGGGCTTCTTTCAGTTTCTATCTACCAAATCCACTAACAAGGTTTTGGTCGGCCTGAGTCTATAGTAGAAGACACTTGCCCAAGGTATCATACAGTGGGACTGAACCCAGAACCATGTGGTTGGTAAGCAAGCTTCTTATTTCATTATTGCCCACAAGGGGCTAAACATAGAGGGGACAACCAAGGACAGACAAAGGGATTAAGTCGATTACATCGACCCCAGTGCGTAACTGGTACTTAATTTATCGACCCCGAAAGGATGAAAGGCAAAGTCGACCTTGGCAGAATTTGAACTCTGAATGTAATGGCAGACAAAATACCGCTAAGCATTTCGTCCGGCATGCTAACGTGTATGTGTGTGTACATAGATGATCATATACACATGCAGATACACACACGTACAACACACACATATATACAAACACACATACATACACATACACACAAACACACACATATCAATACATACATACCTACCTAAGGCGGCGAACTGGCAGAAACGTTAGCACGCCGGGCGAAATGCTTAGCGGTATTTCGTCTGTCGCTACGTTCTGAGTTCAAATTCCGCCGAGGTCGACTTTGCCTTTCATCCTTTCGGGGTCGATCAAATAAGTACCAGTTACGCACTGGGGTCGGTATAATCGACTTAATCCGTTTGTCTGTCCTTGTTTGTCCCCTCTGTGTGTAGCCTTTTGTGGGTAGTAAAGAAATAACACATACCAATACATACATACCTACCTACTTACATACACACATACACGCACACACACACACACACAAACACACACATACATGTGTATGTGCATTTGCATGCACACGCACGAATGTGTGCATGTGTGTACACAGACGATCACATATACATGCAGAGAGAATAAATAACAAAAATAGAATGAAATAAAGTGAAATAAATCTCCTCAAAATCCAACTTACTGGTTGATCAATTTTCGTCTTCGCTGTAATCGCAAAAGTACAAATATTGCTGGAGCTTGCTGCCGTGATTTCTGTTAATAGAAAACAAAGAAATACAACAAAAGACAAAAATAAAAACATTAGTCTAATACAAATGTTGCAGACTTTTTACTTCACCTGTTGTGTCTGTTCCATTGTATATTATTTTGCAGTGAATTAATCTGATATAGTTACTATGATAGCAACACTCAAATATGGTATCTGCTATAAAGTTTCAGAATTCAGGTGTAACCAGTTTTTAAAAGACATCATCATCATCATCATCATTTAACGTCCGCTCTCCATGCTAGCATGGGTTGGACGATTTGACTGAGGACTGGCAAACCAGATGGCTACCCCAGACTCAATATCTAATCTGGCAGAGTTTCTACAGCTGGATGCCCTTCCTAACGCCAACCACTCCGAGAGTGTAGTGGGTGCTTTTTACGTGCCACTGGCACAAGGGCCAGTCACACGGTACTGGCAATGGCCAGGCTCAAATGGTGTTTTTTACGTGCCACCTGCACAGGAGTCAGTCCAATGTTTTGTTCACATGCAACCGGCACGAGTGCCAGTAAGGCAAATCTGGAAACGATCGCACTCAAATGGTGCTTTTTACGTGCCACCAGCACGGGAGCGAGACAGCTGCTCTGGCAGTGATCCCGCCATAAATATTATAGTTGTGAGCGTGGCTATGTGGTTAAGAAGCTTGCTTTGCAACCATGTAGATTCAGGTTCAGTCCTACTGTGTAGTACCTTGGTATTTTGGGCAAGTGTCTTCTACTATAGCTCTGGGCCAACCAATGCCTTATGAGTGAATTTGATGTATCAAAATTGTATGGTAACTTTTCATCATCATCATCATTTAATGTCCATCTTCGATGCTGACATGGGTTGGATGGTTTGACAGGAGCTGGAAGCACAGAGGACTGATCCAATCCCCACTGTCTGTTTTGGTATGGGTTTTATGACTGAATGCCCATCCTAACATCAACCACTTTACAGAGTGGACTGGGTCCTTTTTATGTGACACCAGCACCAGGTCTACTTTGGCATGGTTTCTATAGCTGGATGCCCATCCCAAGACCAACCACTTTACTGAGTGGACTGGGTGCTTTATATATATATATATATATATATATACACACAGAGTATATAGTAAAAATACTTTTTTAAATAAAAAAAAGAACATAATGATGAGGTAGAATAACAAACAAACATAGTGTATTAGGCTTAGACTCATAAAAGTGGATGAAAACTTTAATGTTTCAAGCAAGCACTCTTCTTCAGAAAGGATGGATGAAGAGAGGCAAAAACAGAGAGAAAAGAACAAACGTCTTATTTAGATTGTCTCCACAAGAGAGAGAGAGAATGAATATCTTATTATTGAAGTATATCTATATATATATATATATATATTGTTTTCTTTTACTCTTTTACTTGTTTCAGTCATTTGACTGCAGCCATACTGGAGCACTGCCTTTAGTCGAACAAATCGACCCCAGAACTTATTCTTTGTAAGCCTAGTACTTATTCTATCGGTCTCTTTTGCCAAACCACTAACTTACAGGGACGTAAACATACCAGCATCGGTTGTCAAGTGATGTTGGGGGACAGACACACAAACACACACATATATACATATATACGACAGGCTTCTTTCAGTTTCCATCTACCAAATCCACTCACAAGGCTTTGGCTGGCCCGAGGCTATAGGAGAAGACACTTACCACACAGCCACTCCTGCACCTATACATATACATATACATATGTATATGTATATATATTTTAGCAATGTGATATAAAGGATCAGCAAAGAAACTTATAAACTGCTGTTTGCAAACAAAAATCCTGTGTGGTATTTAGTTTCACCCATGTTGCATATGAATCCCTTATCACTCTCATCATTGTAGTAAACACAATAAACTTGCAACTGACTCCTCTAATCAATGATATCATTGTTCACAAAAACTGATATCTAATCTCAACAAAGTTGAATGAAACTGAACCAAGTAAAAATAAAGAACAAAAAAAAATATCGTGTTCAAGTTCTCTCCAGCGATATTCATTCCTCAATTATTTTAGAGCTAGTATAAATATATATTCTTACACAGAATTAATCTGAAGATACTATTGTAAGGATTGTGCTATTTATATATTGGAAATGATTACCAAGAAGTTAGAATTCTGATTGTTGTTTCATTTTGTTTTTAAAGATAACAGGAAGATTTTTGAATGGGATCTGGCTGTCACATACGTAGGTGGACTGATGACACACACATTGTTTAGCAATGTTTATTCAATAGCTTCAAAGTACACTGTTATATTTGTACAATATACAATAATAGACTATTTCTATGGTTTCTATATTACGATGGTATTATATTGATATATTTTGAAATATTTATTCAGCTTTATATCTATACAACTCAGTTGTATAACTGTACAACAATATATCTATCTATATAACCATATGTTGAAACATATGTGAGTATATTTTTACAACTAATGTATCAGTCTCAATCATATTTGATAATTAGAAAATTACTAATCTCACAATGAGATTTAAAAATAGTAATTTTCTAATTTATAGATCAGTGACTAGTTGTCACTTTGAAAACTATATATTTCGAATGGGAATTTGGCAGCACCACCTCTAGCCAAACAATTATTCTGTGCTGATGAAGGGAAATAACCTGGAAATCGTGATATACAGATATTGTTTTGAGCTGAGTGAGGGTGCTAGATTCCCTTGTTCGAAAATATAAGGACGCAGATCATGTCATATAGCCAGCTGGAGACGATGTTTCCTGGGGCTAAATTACAGCAATATTCGTCCTAAACCAGGACTGCCATGTTATGTTGGCAAACAATCTTTACTCCAAAGTACTGTTGCTGAATATTCTCTCGTTGTGAGATTTACAAATAGTAATTTTCTAATTTACAGATTAGTGACTGGTTGTCATTTTGAAAACTATATATTTCGAACGGGAATTTGGCAGTGCCACCTCTAGCAGAACAATTATTCTGTGCTGATGAAGGGAAATAACCCAGAAATTGCAATACACATATCATTTTGAGCTGAGTTGGGGTGCTAGATTCCTTTGTTCGAAAATATAAGGACACAGATTGTGTCGTATAGCCAGCTGGAGATGATGTGTATGTGTCTTTGTGTCTGTTTGTCCCCACTGCTGCTTGACAATTGGTGCTAGTGTGTTTAGATCCCCATGATTTAGCGCTTCAACAAAAGTGACCAATAGAATAAATACCAGGCTAAAAAAAATTAAAATACTGTGGTTGATTCATTCAAGTAAAAATTCTTCGAGGGCTGCCCCAGCATGACCACAGTCTAATGACTGAAACAAGTAAAAGCTACAAGTAAAAAATATTAAAACAGTATGGGTCGGAAGAGCAACTGCCTGACATTGTGATCCCTAAGTTTCCCCATTGAGCTTGTCTTAATGATGATAACGGTTTAAATATTGCACCAACCTTTGTTCAAGATTTCTGCTTCGAAAGCTTTGATATAACCAGTGTCAGCATCATAGTACCACCTTTGGTGGGCCTCTCCATACTTGTGTCCTTTCTTGGCTTTCAAAATGACAGAACAGCCTATGTAGGATATTTGGCTCTCTGTGCCAGAAAGTGGCATTGAAACAGTCAAAACCAAATTGTGGCCACACCGCGAACGGATTTCCCTGTCAGAAAAAAGCAAAACAACATAAAAATACATTATTTACATTTGATGGATATTTATCCTCATCTTGTTGTTAACACAATGTTTTGGCTGATATACCCTCCAGACTTCATTCACCTGCATAGGTGAAGATACGTAGCACTCCTTCGGTTACGATGACGAGGGTTCCAGTTGATCCGATCAACGGAACAGCCTGCTTGTGAAATTAACGTGCAAGTGGCTGAGCACTCCACAGACATGTGTACCCTTAACGTAGTTCTCAGGAAGATTTAGCATGACACAAAGTGTGTCAAGGCTGGCCCCTTTGAAATACAGGCACAACAGAAACAGGAAGAAAGAGTGAGAGAAAGTTGTGGTGAAAGAGTACAGCAGGGTTCGCCGCCATCCCCTGCTGGATCCTTGTGGGTCTTTAAGTGTTTTCACTCAATAAGCACTCACAACGCCCGGTCTGGGAATCGAAACCCTGATTGTACGACTGCAAGTCCGCTGCCCTAACCACTGGGCCATTGCGCTACCACAGTGAAGATCTGCAATGGGATTGAATAGTCATCTGAGAAGTCATGGATGGAAAGTCAGAAAATGCCATTGACAATGAGGAAGCACATGGAGATGGCAATCGTCTGTGAGGATGGAGCAATTACAATTTATAAGAAGAAATCAAGTGAAAACTGATCAAAAGTTAAAGAAATAATGTCCAAAACTAGAAAACCGGAACAAGTAAGGTTAAAATTTTTGAAAATTGAAGGAGCTTTTGTCATAACTTCTCTGAGTAATTCAAAAGTTTATTTGCAGTGTTTTTCCATGAAAAACTTAGATATAAACTGGTTTAGATTCACAACATGGCTGGGTATTTAATTTGAAGTGACCTCACCCATCAGATTGTATTATCCAGCGTTGGTTAATGTCATCAGGTGAACGTTTCATAAGAATAACATCAGCTAAGCGACTGTCGTTTTGCACAGCAGTTAAGACAAGGTTTGGGCTTTCTGCACAAGCTATATAACCATCTTCATAAGTGAATTTCTGTAAGTCTTCCGGACTCGTGAAATGTGGAACATTAACTCTGAAATGACAACAACAACGATAATAGTAATAATAATAATGGTTTCAAATTTTGGCACAAGGCCAGCAAATTTGGGGGAGGGGAAAGTAGATTACATCAACACTCATGCTCATCATCATCATCATTTAACATCTGCTTTCCATGCAAGCATGGGTTGGACGATTTGACTGGGAACTGGCAAACCAGATGGCTACACCAGACTCCAGTTTGATCTGGCAGAATTTCTACAACTGGACACCCTTCCTAACGCCAACCACTCCGAGAGTGGTATTTATTTTATTGACCCCCAAAAGAATGAAAGGCAGAATTTGAACTCAGGACATAAAGACAAACAAAATGCCGCTAAGTATTTTGTCTGGCATTTTAACCATATTAACAATTCTGCCAGCTCACCGCCTTAATAATAACAATAATAATAACAATAATGATAACAGTAATGAATTCAAATTTTGGCACAAGGCCAGCAATTTTAGGAGATGGATAAGTCAATTACAGTGACACAATACTCAATTAGTACTTAGCCTTTCATCCTTTCAGGGTTGATAAGATAAGTCGAAAATAGAAATATTAATATTTCTAAATCTCTCTAAAGGAGACTACGGCAGCGGTACTGGATATTAATAGTTATCGCCAAGCTAACATGGCAGTCCAGGAAAATAGGACAAATGCTGCTGTTGATTAGCTCCAAGAGGCCATCGCCTCTAGCTACCTATGTGACAAACGAACCTGTGTCCATTATAACCCTGTTCGAAGGTTATAATGGACACAGGTTTGTGTGTCACATAGCTAGAGGCGATGGTCTCGTCAACCTTAGCAGAATTTGAACTCAGAATGTTGCAATGGATAAAATGCCACTAAGCATTTTGTCCCATGTGCTAACGATTCTGTCATTTCACAACCTTAATAATAATAATAATAATAATAATAATAATAATAATAATAATTATAATAGGGCTACAGCAAATATTCTGCTTAATACCACAGATTTGCTTGTCAGTTGTTTGACCTTAACCAGTTGAGCATGTCCCTTGGTGGCTGACGATATGTGCATCTCTGATCACGAGCAGAAGTAGTGGGGGAGCATCATAGCCATGTGTTGAGAGGAATTCTTTGGGGGTTTGGATAATTCACCTTTGGAAACATGGGTGTTTTGCACAACATCCTTAAACAAACCTTATTCAGGGACCTTTTGAGCGGGATGGGCTACTCGACCTGAACACAATTCTAACTGGACCCCACCTGCAAGGTCATGCACTGTTGAGATTACCATGTCACGCACATGTGGTTGTGATGCATATGCCTGGTGCACCCTTATCAGACAGGTAGTCATGATGGGTATAATGGGCTTTGTATAATTGTACCTCAGTGTTACTCTGGTGGCAAGCACTGCTCTCTCTCACTCAATAATAATAATAATAATAATAATAATAATAATAATAATAATAATAATAATCTTTTCTACTCTAGGCACAAGGTCCGAAATTTTTGGAGAGGAAACCAGTCAATTAGCTCAACCCCAGTATGTAACTGGTACTTAATTTATCGACCCTGAGAGGATGAAAGGCAAAATCAACCTCGGAGGAATTTGAACTCAGAACCTAAAGGCAGACGAAATACCGTTAACCATTTCACCCAGCGTGCTAATCTTTCTACCAGCTCACCGCCTTAATAATAATAATAATGATGATGTAGGGTTTTCGAGCGAGATCGTTGCCAGTGCCCCTGGACTGGCTCTTGTGCGGGTGGCACATAAAAGACACCGTTTCGAGCGTGGCCGTTTTCGTGTGGGTGACACGTAAAAACACCCACTACACTCTCTGAGTGGTTGGCGTTAGGAAGGGCATCCAGCTGTAGAAACTCTGCCAAATTAGATTGGAGCCTGGTGTAGCCATCCGGTTGCACCAGTCCTCAGTCAAATCGTCCAACCTATGCTAGCATGGAAAGCGGACGTTAAACGATGATGATGATGATGATGATGATGATGATGATGATGGTGATGGTGATGGTGATGATGATGATGATGATGACGACAATGATGATTTAGGTACAAGACCATTAATTTTCAGAAGAAGGTGCTAATCGATGCCGTCACCTTCAGTATTGATACTTTATCTTATCTACCCCAGAGAGACAAAAATCAAAATTGACCCAAGTGGGGAATGAATTCAGAACCTATGCACAATGAAAACTATAAATATTACAACAAGAATAGGGAAACAATCACAAACTGAAATCTATTATTCTGACGTGAAAATTCCTACCTGAAGAAAAAAAAAACAAAAAAACAGGAGATATTTCATCTTCTCAGCTCTCTAACTTACACAATCATTTTATATCTGTGTGATTTTTTTGACACACTTAATCAAAACTATGAAATGGTTGTCACATGTTACAGATGTGAGTCCGTGATAAGGTTTTTATTCTTAATTGAAAATGTTCCCCTTCACTCGTGAGATGAAATTTACTTGAAAAGGTAAGAGGCATGGCAGTGTGGTAAGAAGTTTGCTTCCCAATCACATGGTTCCAGGTTCAGTTCCACTGTGTGGCTCTTTGGGCAAATGCCTTCTCCTATAGTCTCAGGCCAACTAAAGCCTTCTGCGTGGATTTGGTAGATGGAAACTGAAAGAAGCCCATTGTGTGTGTGTGTGTGTGTGTGCGTGTGTGTGTGCGTGCGTGTGCATCTGTGTGCCTTTCTGTTTGTCTCCCGCCACTGCATGACAACCAGTGTTGGTTTGTTTACATCCCTGCAACTTAGTGGTTTAGCAAGAGAGACCAATAGAATAAGTAGAATGAGTACTGGGGTCGAGTCCTTTGACCAAAATTCTTCAAGGCTGTGCCCCAGCATGGCCACAGTCTAACAACTGAAAGACATGTACAGGAGTTGTTTTTGTGTTCGAATGTAACTATGTAAGGCTGTAACTTGAGTGAAGTGTTACTAATTTTGGTGAACCCTGCTGTACTCTTTCATCACAACTTTCTCTCACTCTTTCTTCCTGTTTCTGTTGTACCTGTAATTCAAAGGGGCCAGCCTTGTCACACTCTGTGTCACGCTGGATCTCCTCGAGAATTACGTTAAAGGGTACACGTGTCTGTGGAGTGCTCAGCCAGTTACATGTTAATTTTATGAATAGGCTGTTCCGTTGATCGGATCAACTGGAACCCTCGTCGTCGTAACCGACGGAGTGCCACGATAGACACAAGCAAAAGGTAGAAGATATAAAAACTGTGACATAAATTAAAAAGTGGTGAGTAGAAAACTTGCCTTAACAAATTCCACCTGACCCATGCAAGCATGCAAAAGTGGATGTTAAATGATGATGATGATGATGGTTTCATTTCATTTTTAGCTTTAAGGCCACATATCTATACACGTGCAAAGAAATGTGTGGAGTAGACGAATGTGAAACTTACTTGTTTTTCAGATTCTGCTTCTCGGACACAGGGTCTTCTTCAACATTTTCTTCTTCTTCGTCATTTGTACAGTTCTCTACATTGACAAGACATTCCCAGGGCCATTTCAGTTTATTCATGTAAATATCGGAATACATGTGAGAAATATCATGGCAGGATTTGCTGAAAGAACAACAGGAGATGATTCAAAATGATTTTTATGATGTGTTCTTGTGATGTCATGTGAGACAGTTCTTCTCAAACTATCTGATGTGGTGTACTGGCAGTTTTTGTTTCCCAATGTGCCAGAGACCGGTAATATTTCTTAGTAATATTAATTTATACCAGAAACAATGTTGGCACTCCGTCGGTTACAACGACGAGGGTTCCAGTTGATCCGATCAACAGAACAGCCTGCTCGTGAAATTAATGTGCAAGTAGCTGAGCACTCCACAGACACGTGTACCCTTAACGTAGTTCTCGGGGATATTCAGCGTGACACACTGTGACAAGGCTGACCCTTTGAATTACAGGCACAACAGAAACAGGAAGTAAGAGTGAGAGAAAGTTGTGGTGGAAGAGTACAGCAGGGTTCGCCACCATCCCCTGCCGGAGCCTCGTGGAGCTTTAGATGTTTTCG
>NC_068987.1:87869692-87872473 GCF_001194135.2 Octopus bimaculoides
CCGCTGCCCTAACCACTGGGCCATTGCGCCTCCACACCAGAAACAATATATATAAGGAATATAATAAAAGTTGACAATTTTTTTTATCTATTTGCCAACAAATAGGAGCAGCAGTAGCTGTGTGGTAAGTAGCTTGCTTACCTACCACATGGTTCCGGGTTCCGTCCCACTGCATGACACCTTGGGCAAGTGCCTTCTACTGTAGCCTCGGGCCGACCAAAACCTTGTGAGTGAATTTGGTAGACGGAAACTGAAAGAAGCTCATCGTATATATATATATATATGTATGTGCGTGTATATGTTTGTCCCCCGAACATTGCTTGACAACTGATGCTGGTGTGTTTACGTCCCGTTACTTAGCGGTTCGGCAAAAGAGAGCCGATAGAATAAGTACTAGCCTTACAAAGAATAAGTCCTGTGAGCGATTTGCTCGACTAAATGTGGTGTTCCAGCATTGCCATAGTCAAATGGCTGAAACAAATAAAAGTATAAAATTGAAAAAAATTTTAGTAGGTGACCCTTCTTAGTTAACAAATGAGATTTCTAATTTAGAAAGTATGATCAAATCTAAAGTGTAGAGAGGCGATTCTAGATGCCTAAGGACCAGTCCACTCTGTAAAGTGGCTGGCATTAAGAAGGGCATCCAGCAGTGAAAACCATGCCAAAGCAGACAATGGAGCTTGGCACAGTCCACTGGCTTGCCGGCTCCTGTTAAAACATCCAAAATATGCCTGCATGGAAGACAGATGATGATGATGATGAAGATGATGATGATGTCATTCTGGCAGATTTGAATGCAGATATTCTTTTACTCTTTTATTTGTTTCAGTCATTTGACTGTGGCCATGCTAGAGCACCACCTTTAGTTGAACTAATCGACCCCACGACTTATTCTTGGTAAGCCTAGTACTTATTCTATCGGTCTCTTTTGCCAAACCACTAACTTACAGGGACATAAACACACCAGCATCAATTGTCAAGCGATGTTGGGGGGACAAACACAGACACACATACATATTCATTTATATATATATATATATATATATATATATATATATATGCATATATACGATGGGCTTCTTTCAGTTTCCGTCTACCAAATCCACTCACCATGTGGTTGGTAAGCAAGCTACTTACCACACAGCCATTCCTGCGCTTATATGCTAATTACTGTTGTGTTTTGCCCCACAAGAACTGAAATTCTCCTTATTCTGATGGAGTGAGTGTGTTATAAACACACATTCGACTCCAAGAATTTGTTCTCCTGTGATACAACTTCACAGTGATTAGCATACTCATGTTCAAATGTGCTAGAATATATTAAAAATCAATATACCAGTCTTCATTTTGATTCTCACTGATCACCAAGCATATGATGATTTACCATTATAAAGACATTCAATTAGAAGAATTAACTCGATTCAACTGATAATCAGAACTTGTAAATCAATAGAGTTTAATTAAATCTACTTGATCAATAATGAAAAGATACAGAATTCCATATGATTGACGAAGAAATTTATAATGCATCACTAATTAATCATTGATGTAGCTGCAGAGAATTTAATTTTAGGATTAAATCTTATGTGTTCTCATGAGGAGAGCATAGTAGTGATCTTAGATAGGCCCAGGGTCACACATTCAGATGTTTGTGCATGTGAGAGCATTTGATTACATTGGTTCCAAATTTTGGCACAAGGCCAGCAATTTTGGAGTAGAAGGTAACCTCCAAAGTTCAACTGGCACTTATTTCATCAACCCCAAAAGGTGAAGTTGACCTTGTGATATGTCCTGCATTATGATGACGTATTTCGTTGTCTGTGTAACTGGTCCAAATGGCATACCTCACCGACTGACACTGCTTGCTGTGTCTGTCCACTATTTATCAGTAGTGGAACAGCCCACTTTTCACTAGGGGGTGTTCGCCACAACACTTTGATAGAAATTGAACTCAGAACAAGAAGACCAATGAAATACTGCTAAGCATTCTGCCTGGTGGAATGGAAACAACTCTGCCAGCTCACTGCCTTTCTTTATGTTGACTCAATTACAAACAAATTAGGTGGGGAAGGCATGGGTGTAGCCTGTCTCAGGTGATGATTTTATGGGGGGGGGTGACACTTTTGGATCTGCTGTATAAGTCTATAAAGAGAGTCGGGGTGGAAAATCAAGGGCTACCCAGGGTGGCACAAACTCTAGCTACACCATTGCTCATGTACTTCATTTAATATATTCATTCAGAAGAATGAAAAATAAGTTGACTTTGTTAGGATTTGAACTCAGAATCTCTAGGACCATGACTGAATACCTCAAGGCATTTTTATGCTCTACTCTGGCCCTCCATCAGTTGCAATGGCAAGGATTTCAGCTGATGCAATCAACTATTAACTCATCAGCCTGTTTCTGAAATCAATGTGCAAGTGGCTGAGTATTCCACAGATACGCGTACCTTTAAAGTTCTCAGAGAGATTCAGCATGACACAGAATGTGACAAAGTTGGCCTTTTGAATTACAGGTACAATTCAAATTTAAATAAGGGTGACAAATTGAATATTAATTAGATTAATATCAATTTAAAACCAGTGGCCTAGCAAATTAAAAATCTGAAGATTCAGAAAAAAATTCATATTACAAACATGTAAGAGGGATGACCACTAAGTGGTCAGACTGTAGCTGGTCTTCTTCTAGCAAAAGGGATGTCCACTTAGTGGTCATCTCTCTTACATGTTTGTAATATGAATTTTTTCTGAATCTTCAGATTTTTAATTTGCTAGGCCACTG
>NC_068987.1:87872899-87877380 GCF_001194135.2 Octopus bimaculoides
ATATATATATATATATATATATATATATATATATATAATATGGGCTTCTTTCAGTTTCCATCTACTAAATCCCCTCACAAGGCTTTGGTTGGCCTAAGGCTATAGTAGAAGACACTTACCCAATGTGCCATGCACTGGGATAGAGCCTGGAACCATGTGGTTGGGAAGCAAACATCTTACCACATGGCTACGTCGGGTTTAATTGTATAATTTAAATAGAACACCTCTGTACATATCTTAGAAGTGAGAGAGGTATGAAGGCTTTGTTGTTCATTGTAAATGTTTCGCTTGAAGATTATTGAAGTTAACACACAGACACACACACACAAATCCATAAACACATACACACAGATGCATAAACACACGCACACACATAAACACATGCACACAAATGCATAAATACATACACACAGGTGCATAGACATGCATGCACACACATACCCACACAGATGCATAAATACACACACACATATGCATAAATGGACACATACACATGCACAAAAGCATAAACACAACACACACATATGCACATACCCACACAAGTGCATAAACGCACACACACACACACACACAAAAGCATAAATACACACCCACACAGATGCATAAACACACACACACATAGACACAGGCACTTAAACACACAAGCACACACATACAAAACACACACTCATACAAATGCATAAACACACACACGCCCACACCCATTTGTACCATCGCACCCGAGGTACAGTTATTGCTGTAGAGTTGGTAAAAAGGATACCTTTTACTTGTTGCAATCATCAGGCAGTGGCCATGCTGGAGCACCACCTTGATGGGTTGAGTAAAAAAAAAAATCAACCTCAGGGCCAATATTTTAAGTGTGGTACTTATTCTATTGAGGACATAAACAAACCAACAGCAGTTGTCAAATGGTTGGGATGACAAACACAAACACAAGAACACTGATACACACATACACACACACACACACCTACTAGCTGTGAGTAACCATGGCGATCCTTCCGCAAAAACCTGCTTCGCCTCCACTCTGATAGAAATCTCCTCATCCCCTGGTAGGAAACTGAACCCTCCCCTGTTTCCCCCAGATGACAAAGGGTTTTGTGAAATGCTGCAAAAGGAAGACAGTCTTAAATATCTTCTTACTGTGTTTTGACATCAGTTTGGTCATATTCTTTATCAACTTCTCCAGACGTTCCAGCATCATCCGCAGTTTGGGACACTCGTAAGACATTCTCTTCTGAAATTTCACTGGAGAGGACAACCAATGGAGCAACAATTATGGTGGAATTTGCTACCAGACTTCCATTTACTGTTAACACATAATCTGAAAATATAGGATAATTGGTAAATATTAACTGTGGTAAGTAAACGGTAATTGTGAAAGAAATTTAGAGTAAAAGATGTCTGTTGTACTGAGCATGGTCGTTGCCAGTACCACCTAACTGGCTCCCGTGCCAGTGGTATGTAAAAAGCACCATTCAAGCGTGGGCAATGCCAGTATCACTTGACTGGCTCCCGTGCTGGTGGCACATAAAAAGCACCATTCGAGTGTGGTCGATACCAGGCTTGCCTGACTGGCTCCTGTGCTGGTGGCACGTAGAAAGCACCCACTGCACTCTCAGAGTGGTTGACATTAGGAAGGGCATCCAGCTGTAGAAACTTTGCCAGATCAGATTGGAGCCTGGTGCAGCCATCTGGCTCACCAGTCCTCAGTCAAACCGTCCAACCCACGCCAACATGGAAAGCGGATGTTAAATGATGATGATGATGATGATGATGATGTATGTATGCATGTAGGTTAATGGTATGTATGTATGCATGGCCTAGTGTTTAGGGTGCTGCACTCAGGATTGTAAGATCATGGTTTCAATTCCTTGACTGGGCAGTGCATTGTGTTCTTGAGCAAAACCCTTCATCTCACGTTCTGCAATCACTTTGACACCTGACATGTGGCACATTGTGCACCTGTTCAGGCAACATTGATTTGATGGAGAGAGTGAGCTAATGTTTGGCACGAACATTTGATCACTATAACCAGATCATTCAGCAAAAAGCTGAACGTTCATACATCATCTTCAATGGGAGAGTCCCACTGACACGTCATCTTTGATGGGAGAGTCCCACTCATATGTCATCTTCGATGGGAGAATCCCACTTATACGTTATTTTCGAGGAGAGAGTCCATCATGAAGGTGAAGATGTGTGGGTTAGTGGTGCAAGCATTTGGTTCACAATTGTAAGGTCAATGGTTTGATACCCAGAGGCACATTGTGTCCTTCAGCAAGATGCTTTATTTCATGTTGCTTTAGTCCACTCAGCTGGCAAAACTGAGTGGTACCTGTAATTCAAAGGACCAGCTTTGTCACATTTTGCCATGTTGAATCTCCCTGAGAACTTCATTAAGGGTAAACATGTCTGTGGAGTACTCAGCCACTTGCTACTTACGCCTCCACTGATACTACAACAACTACTTCAACAATAACAAAACCAGACATTCTCAGAAAAAAGAACCACAACTTACTGATTGGATCCCTGAGGCTGCAATATTTGCGAATCTTTGTCAAGTCCGAAGATAAGTTGGTCAATAAAACTCGTCTCTTTTGCTCTGATTTGGTAACTTTTGGGTTCAACCACGTTTCATGACAGCTTACATATACAACCTGGTCCCTCTTGAGTTCTTGCAAACTAAACAGTTCTTTACCGGTGACACTGAAGAGACGTCTGGCAGCTGAAGGTAGACTCAATGAGGTCGTACAGGAATCGAGGAACTAAAGAAATAAGATAATATAAAACAGAAATCTTGGCAAGAGCATCATTCAAAGATCTCAATAGACAGTGAAGGAACAAAGAATGAGACATGTCCTGCAGTGGTCAGACCACTTCTGCATGGTCAGTCATTTCCTACTCACCCAACCTGTTATTCAAACTCATATCTCTATTACTGGTCCCTCCTACTTATCTGACATTCACTCCCACCCATCCCTTAACTCCACCCAAATTCTACAGTTGTCATTTATTCTTCTCTACATATCATCATTTTTAGTAATATTCACTCCTCATCTGTTCTCCATCACTAACAATATTTCACTCTCCCATACACACTTACAACCTCTTCACAACCCCTTTATCTCACCTTCTGTATCGTTCTCTCATCCTTCTCCTGTCTACTGGATCATTATTAACATTCTGCTGCTCATCAACCCTCATTTTTTTCTGCACTATCAGTCACCTCCTATTCTCCCCACTTATCATCCAATCTCATATCTATCACTGGTCCGTCCCACTTATCCATCATTCACTCCATCTACCTGTCAACTCCACCCAATTTCTACAGCCTTAAAAATACTCTCACCTACACACCATCTCTCTTTGTTATACTATATTCATCCCTCACCCGTTCTCCATCTCTAACAATCTTTCACTCTCCCATACACATTTACAACCTCTTCACAACCATATCATCTCTCTCTCTCTATATATCGTTACTTTCATCCTTCTCCTGTCTACTGGAGATTCTATTAACATTCTGCTGCGCACCAAACCTCATATTTTCTGCACTATCAGTCACCTCCTACTTTCCCCTACTTCTTCCTTAACTCACATTCATCATCCCCTAGCCACCATTCACTACAACCACCCTCAACCCTACCAAACTTCTACAGTTATCACCTACACATAACTCTTCCCTATTTATTATCCCCCCCTTGTTATATTCCCCCATCCACTCCCTCATCCATTCCCTGTCTCTACCCATCTCTCACTCTTACAACCTCTACCTCCACACACTCCCTGTTCTCCTACTCCCCACTCACTTCTACTTACATCTTACCTTCAGGGTCCACCATGTCTGTTCCATCACCACTGTTTTATCTCTTCCCAGTTCTACCCCCGTCATCCTCACCTTCCTCTACTATAATATAAGTACCCTTGTAGCTCCCCTGCAGCCAGAAACTTGCTCAGTTCCAGTCACCTCCTCTCTTTATCTCATACATTAACATCTCATCTCCTAGCATAAAGCTATCTGCTTCTCCACTCTGGTCCCACTCAAATGAAAGGAATCCTAGTTTTGCACGCTGCATGAGGCCCTCACTAACGTTGAGGCCATGCAAAAAGCAGCCAGTACAATCTGATAAGAGATATATTCAGCCATAGAAACCATGCCAAGGTAGACATGTCACCTCAAAGCAGTTCTCTGGCTTATCAGTTCCTCTCAAACTGTTTTACTGATACCAGTGTTAAATATGTGTGCACGCATACACACACACACACACACACACACACACACATACACACACACACACACACATACACACACACACACACACACACATACACATGTATGCCATAAAAGTCAAGAGGCATAAGAGGTGGATGTATACTTATTTAACCATGTATCAATGTTTAGGGTTATGGCCATTTTACAATCTACATATAGCCACACGGTTCTCTGAATGCATATCTTATGCTACAAATTTATATAT
>NC_068987.1:87880159-87884438 GCF_001194135.2 Octopus bimaculoides
TATATATATATATATATATATATATATATGTATGTATGTATGTTTGTGTGTATGTATGTACGTATGTATATATATATATATATATATATGTGTGTGTGTTTGTGTCTGTCGCACCACCACTTAACAACCGGTGCTGGTGTGTTTATGTCCCTTGTAACCTAGAAGTTCAGTAAAAGCAATCAATAGAAAAAGTACTGGGGTTGATTCATTCGACCAAAAATTCTCCGAGACAGTGCCCCAGCATGGCCACAGTCTAATGACTGAAACAAGATAAAAAATATACACACACACACACATACATATAGATATCCTTACATGTGCATATAAGCATACCCACACACACAGGTATATGTATCTGTGTTTGTGTATATAGTTATGTTAGTGTGCATACATACATATATGCACACGTATGCATTAAACACACACACACACACACACGTATGATGATGGCTGAAAAATCTCTGATCATAGGACAGCCCAGAGATGGCCAAGGATTAAACAAAGAAAATAAACACTTCAATTAACCCTTTGAAGAAAAAAGCATTTGAATTAAAAAAAAAAGAAATCAGATATATAAAGGAAAGCAAAAATACGTATTAATTTGAGATATCGATCGAGAGATACGGAATTATATTTAGTAAGTGCATAATAATAGTACTGTTCATAGGGTAGCCATAGAACGGGGGAGAGGAATAGAAAAAAAGAAAAGAAGAAATATAACTCTTCTTTAGAATTTTAAATTATCTCCCTTAGTAGGCGTTACTTTAGGGACAAAAGATATACCTGGATGATATTTAAACTAGCAAACGAGTAGATATATGCGTTTTTAATTACATTGATCTCATCGATATATGTAATATATGTGTAAGTGTGCGTGTATGAGTGTGGGCATACACAAATACACACACATACATACATACATACATACGTACACACATTTACATATGTACATATGTGTGTGTGTGTGTGTGTGTATGTCTGTATGTGGAGGCGCAATGGCCTAGTGGTTAGGGCAGCGGACTCGAGGTCGTAAGATCACGATTTCGATTCCCAGACCGGGCATTGTGAGTGCTCATTGAGTGGCAACACCTAAAGTTCCATGAGGCTCCACGAGGGGATGATGGTGAACTCTGCTGTACTCTATCACCACAAGTTTCTCTCACTCTTTCTTCCTGTTTCTGTTGTACCAGTATTTCAAAGGGCCAGCTTTGTTACACTCTGCGTTAATATCACGAACAGGCTGTTCCGTTGATCGGATCAACTGGGACCCTCAACGCCATAACCAACGGGGCACCACAAATATATATATATACATACATACACATACATGCACACATGTATATACATAAATATACATATATTAATTATTCTTAAACAAGTATATTATTGACAGAGAGATCATCGGATGATGCCTTAGCTGGCCGAAACTTCAAAGTCATTCTCAATGATATTCTTGTTTAAGAATAATAAATTTATAATCTACAAAAGTATAGACAAATCCTATCAATTAATGTAAAATTGTTTTTAATATAACTAAAAAGTAAAAAAAATTAACACACACACATACAAGATGTGATGGGTAAACTGTCGCCATTTTATATTTTTAACTTCATGCATGCACACTGTTTGTTTTACACTGTATAGTAGGGTCAGTTGGGCACAGTCTGTGAGAAAAATAGCACCATGACGCAATTCACCCTGCCAGAAATTTAGAAATGATATGCTGTACTGCTTGGCATTCATGCCGCAAGCTCCATTATTAACATTTCAGAGTGTTTGGGTGTCAATCTGAGGACAGTGCATGTACCGAGAGTGAATAAGCAAATCTGTGGTATTAAGCAGAATATTTGCTGTAGCCCATCTTTTTATACCAAGACAAAACAATGTACACAATAACACTTCCAATCAATTAAGATCAGAAGCCATGAGAGCCACTGCCTAGTACTGCAGGTACATAATTCCTCATCTCTTAAATATAGAACTGAATTAAAATATTTTGTTTATTGTATTGGAACCCATTTTTCTATTTGTTTTTCATTGAATCTATTGTTTTACTCTTCCCACCACTCCAACTCATAATAACAGATTAATTATGTAACAAGCGAACAAGGAAACTTCTAAAAGGTTGTTTGACATACTAGAAATAACAGCCAAATCTTCATCAACTCCCATTCTACCATCTTTAAAAAAAAAGCCACATTGGAAAATCTAGTTCAGAGTTTCCTGCACATAACAAAAAAAACAACAAAACAGGATGGTCACATTTGGAATGTTAATCATAAGCTTACTTGATCAAGGTTAACACTGTAGATAAACAAAAACACATTATATGAAGAACTTTTACCAACCATTGTAAATTCTAGTTCTCGTACAGTCAAAGAGCTACAGTGGAGGTTCCTGTTTTCTATCTGAGGGCTGCCATCCAGATTTGTCTTTCTTGAATGGCTATTTGTATTGGCCCCTTTTTTGTCTGACAAAGCTTTCATCATCTGAAAGAAAAGTGAAAGAAACAATTATAATACTTGCCAAATAAAATGTTATGTACACATAAAACCAAAAATTTACCAATTCTTTCCACAACACTAGCCTTAGGAAGTCTGCTAGTGAATACAGCCTAAGCATCATCATCATCATCAGCATCGTCGTCGTCGTCATTTAACGTCCGTTTTCCATGCTGGCATGAGTTGGACAGTTTGACTGAGGACTGGCAAGCCAGAAGGCTGCACCAGGCTCCAATCTGATCTGGCAAAGTTTCTACAGCTGAATGCTCTTCCTAACGCCAACCACTCCAAGAGTGTAGTGGGTGCTTTTACGTCCCACCGCCATGAGGGCCAGTTAGGTGGTACTGGGAACGACCACGCTCAAAAGGTGTTTTTTATGTGCCACCTGCACAGGAGCCAGTCCAGTGGCACTGTCAACGACCACACTCAAATGTTGTTTTTCACATGCCACTGGCACATGTGCCAGTAAGGCAGCGCTGGCAACAACCACGCTCAAATTGTGCTTTTTACATTCCATCGGCACAGGAGCAAGTCAGTGGCCCTGGCAATGATCACACTTGGATGGTCCTTTTAACATTCCTCTGGCATGAGTGCCAATCAGGCGGTACTGTCATCAGCCACGTCAGCGATTTTGATTTCACTTGCCTCAACAGGTTTTTGCAAGCAAAGTTTATTGTCCAATGAACGAGGGGTATTCATAAGTGGGCTGGTTACACCCACTGGCACAGGCCATGGACTATGGTCTCACTTGGCTTGTCGAGTCTTCTCAAGCACAGCATGTTTCCGAAGGTCTCAGTCACTAGTCAATTGCCAACAATTGTCAAAAAGGCCAAAGGTACCCAGCAAGAGCTTTGTTAGCTTCTCACCATCTATCTCTCATATATAAAGCTATATTTGGTTATGGTACATTTACACAATTTGCATCTCTAGCCTGGAACACCCATCTTGTCCAGAATATCGATTTACTGGAAGCTGTCCTGAAATATGTAACCCCATGAGTACTCACCATCACTCACTTACCATATCTTGAATAACTTGCTTCTCTGAGCATTAACACACCAAAGATTCAACATGTAGCAGCTGATTTGGTAGAAACCCCAAATATTCTTCACCATCTTACCAATGACAACTTTGGCCACTCATAGACATGTTCATAGAATCTAAAAACACTGCAGCACCCATTACTTTCAGAAACATCTTTCCACAGAGTTCTTTTATTCTTTTACTTGTTTCAGTCATTTGACAGTGGCCATGCTGGAGCGCCACCTTTAGTCAAGCAAATCGACCCCAAGATATATTCTTTGTAAGCCTAGTACTTATTCTATTGGTCTATTTTGCTGAACCGCTAATGTTACAGGGATGTAAACACACCAGCAATGGTTGTCAAGTGATGGTGGGGTTAGGGTTAGCGTTAGGGTTTGAAATACAGGTTCTACTCATTTTTGCAAGCTGAGTGGCTTGGAGCAACGTAAAATAAAATATCTTGCTCAAGGACTCAACACATCACCAGGAACTGAACTCACAACCTTATGATCGTGAGCGAATGCTCTAACCATCAAGCTACGCGCCATCACATACATACATACACATACATGCACACACACATACATACATACATGTGCACTTGCACATATACATATATATATATGTATGTGTACACACATACTGATAGAACAAGTACTAGGCTTACAAAGAATAAATCTTGGGGTCGATTTGCTCGACTAAAGGCAGTGCTCCAGCATGACTGAGACAAGTAAAAGAGTATACATAATATATAT
>NC_068987.1:87886349-87888872 GCF_001194135.2 Octopus bimaculoides
TATATACATACATATATATATATATGTATGTATGTTACCGGTGGCATGTAAAAGCACCCACTACACTCTCGGAGTGATTGGCGTTAGGAAGGGTATCCAGCTGTAGAAACTCTGCCAAATCAGATTGGAGCCTGATGCAGCCATCTGGTCCACCAGTCCTCAGTCAAATCGTCCAACCCATGCTAGCATGGAAAGCGGACATTAAACAATGATGATGATGATGTATGTCTGTATGTATTCTTTTACTTTTTACGTGTCAGTTATTTCACTGTGGCCATGCTGGAGCACTGCCTTGAAGGGCTTTAGTCAAACAAAGGGAGGTAAGTCAGGATGGTAAAAATTCTTTTTTGACACTAGTTTCCTCCAACCTGTTTGAGTGAGAGAGAGAGAGAGAGAGAGAAAAGGAGTGTGTGTGTGTGTGTGAGTGAACAAGCAAGAATGAACAAAGAAAACAGCGCTGCCTCGAGCGTAGTCTATGCCAGTGCTGCCCAACTGAACCTGTGCCGGTGGCACGTAAAATGCACCCACTACATCCTTGGAGTGGTTGGCATTAAGGAAGGGCGTCCAGCTGTAGAAACCTTGCCAAATCAGATTGGAGCCTGGTGCAGCCTCTTGGCTTGCCAGTTCTCAGTCAAACTGTCCAACCCATGCCAACATGGAAAGCAGACATTAAACAATGATGATAATGATGATGATGATGTTATTTTCCTCGTGAAATTAGGCAGGCCATTCAGAAAGCATTGTGGGCCACAGTTTGTCCATGACTGCTCTAACTTCTTGTTTGGTACACAGCCATCTCTCATGGTTTCATTTCTCTCTCAGCTGTGAGTTCTTTGTCTTGCAACCTGCTTGGTGACCCTCTTGGTGCCACATGAAAAGCACTGAGACTGGTGCCATGTAAAAAGCACTGGTGCTGGTGCCATGTAAAAAGTATTGGTGCCACATGGAAAGCACTGGGGCTGGTGCCACGTAAGAAGCACTGGGGCTGGTGTCACATGAAAAGCACTGAGGTTGGTGCCATGTAAAAAATCACTGGGACTGGTGCCACATGAAAAGCACTGGGGCTGGTGCCACATAAGAAGCACTGGAGCTGGTGCCGTATAAAAAGCACTGGCGATGGTACCACATGAAAAGCACCCTGTAAACTCTGTAAAGTGGTTAGCATTAGGAAGGGCATCCATCTGTAGAAACCATGTCAAAACAAACAAACTGGAGCTTGGTGCAGTCCTCTGGCTTGCCAGCTCCTAGTCAAACCATCCAACCCATGCCATCAGGGAAAACCAGATATTAAATGATAATGATGATGATGATGATGATGCAGCTATACATACATGCATGCACACATCATACATCTTCAAAAATGTAATATATTTCTAATTTTGAAAATTTGACTGTTGCATTATTAAACAGAGCTTATCTTGCAGGTTCTAATAATGAAATATTGTTGATGTTGATGTTGCTGTTGTTGTTGTTTGTGCTCCTGCTGATTAATACCAGTTCTCTTTCCAACATAAGAGGTAACCAATCAATTATTTAGAAGCGACAATTAGTTCCCAATATTAAATATCGGCCAATTTTCAATATAATTCCATTTCCCTAGGCTTTCATACAATATTGCAACAAAGTGTTTAATTAATTCTACTTAATGATGTATATTTTAGCCTTCTTCTAATTTGGGGATTGGAATTCCCCCCAGAGAACAGATGGATTCAACAATTGAAGGATTGAATTGGGATTTCAATTTAGTTGGGTCCTATTTAACTTCAGAGTAATCAGAACCACGCATACACATGCATGCACACACACACATGCATGCGCATACATGTATGCACACACATGCACACAAATACATACAGACACACATACAGACACACATGCACACACACATGCACATGCATGCACACACATGCATACATACATGTGCACATATGTACACACACATACACACACACACGTACACACACACATGCTTGCACATGTGTACATACATATATGTGCACATACGTATATATACACACACACATACATGCACACGCATACACACATGCATGTGTGCACACATACATACAGACATGTACACACACATACACACACATGCACACACACATATGTGCACATGCACACACACGCACACACACACATATACACACACATGCACACACACAATTACCATCCGTTTGCTTCCCAACCACGTGGTCTTGGGTTCAGTCCCACTGTGTGGCACTTTGTTGGGCAAGTGTCTTCTACTATAGTCCTGGGCCAACGGAAGCCTTGTGAGTGGATTTGAGAGATGAAAACTAAATGAAGCCCATCATGTGTGTGTGTGTGTGTGAGTGTTTGCCTGTGTCCCCCCCAGTACCATTTGACAACTGGTGTTGGAGCGTTTACATCTCCATAACTTAGCAGTTCGGCAAAAGAGACAGAAAAAGGACTAGGCTTAAAACAAAAAAAGGAAGTTCTGGGATGAATCTGCTTGATTAAAATTCTTCAAGGTGGTGCCCCAGCATGGCCACAGTCTAATGA
>NC_068987.1:87888972-87889714 GCF_001194135.2 Octopus bimaculoides
AACCACCAAGACTCAATCATGTTTCCATAGCAACTGAGATATCCAAACAGCAATATTCCTGATACGTAGACCTAAATCATATTTTAATAGACTTATACAACATCACAGTTTTTGTTTCTTTTTTGTTTTTTGCTGGACTGCAGCCATGTTGAAGCAGATGCTGCCTTTGAGAGTTCTGGTCAAAATATACTGAGTCCAGTACTTAGATAGACCAATCTCTGGTTACGGAATGCCTAAGTTTACCTTGAGTTATGCCCCTTTTAAAAGAATTTTGTATTATCCCCTCCATCCTCCCATTCCTGGTGTGCTAATGAGAGTGCCAGCTCGCTGCCTTAAATGAAATATTCTTTTCTACTCTAGGCACAAATCCCAAAATTTCTGGGGAGGGGGCCAGTCGATTAGATCAACCCCAGTATGCAACTAGCACTTAATTCATCGACCCTGAATGGATGAAAGGTAAAGTTGACCCAGGCGGAATTTGAACTCAGAATGTAAAGACAGACGAAATACTGCTAAGCATTCCACCCGGCGTGCTAATGATTCTTATTTCTTTATTGCCCACAAGGGGCTAAACATAGAGGGGACAAACAAGGACAGATTACATCGACCCCAGTGCGTAACTGGTACTTAATTTATGAATCCCAAAAGGATGAAAGGCAAAGTCGACCTCGGCGGAATTTGAACTCAGAATGTAAAGACAGACGAAATACTGCTAAGCATTCCACCCGGCGTGCTAATGATT
>NC_068987.1:87890422-87891598 GCF_001194135.2 Octopus bimaculoides
GGTAGTGGTGGTGTGTTAGCGGTAGTGGTGGTGTTGGCAGTGGTGGTGGTGGTGGCAGCATCAGTGATGGTGGTATTAGTGGTGGTGGTGGTGGTGGTGGTGTGGTGGTGGTGTGGTGGTGGTGGTGGTGGTAGCAGAATATTTATGACAATAAACTACATAGAAGACAACAATGAAGAAAAACAAAAACAAAAGAAAAAAAATAGCAGGAAGTAATCAGAGAAGGATTAACCATTTCTAATTAAGGAGAAATTGGTGCCTGTTTTATGTCTGAGTAGACTGAGGTCAGCAAAACAAGATGGAAGAAGTATTTATTAAAGTAAATGAATTAATTCATTTTAGAAGATGCTTACCTCTGTAATGCACCAAGTTTCCTTGGTAACGGCTCACTGATAATCAGGAAGATGTTATGTCCAGGTTTTATGTTGCCTGACTCCATGCTGTCGGTGTTGTCATTAATCTCTTCTTCATTAGTGCTTTCTTCGTTAGAAGCATGCAGTTGATTACCAAGCCAGGTCAAAAAAAGGTCGGGATAGACCTGCAGAATGTTTACACAGAAGAAGTAACAAGGAAAGAAACTGGTGGAGTCATTAGCACATCATCATCATCACCATCATCATCAACATCATTTAACATCATTGTCATTTAACATCATCATCCGCATCACCATCATCATCAACATCATCATTTAACATCATCATCATCACCATCATCATTGTCCTTGTCATCATCATCATCATCATCATTGCTATCATTTTGGATTTGCCATTTATCGGCCTTTTGCTTGTTGGCCACCAATATTATTGTTGTTATTCATTTTACAAATGGTAATAATTGATAATAATATCTAGATAAATATTTTCGAATATTTATTCATTTAGCTTAAGTTATGGGGACATAACCACACCAACATTGGTTGTCAAGTGATGGTGGAGGGACAAACACAGACATACACATACAAACATTATTGTTCGTTTAACGTCTGCTTTCCATGCTGGCATGGGTTGGACGATTTGACTGAGGACTGGCAAACCAGATGGCTGCACCAGGCTCCAATCTGATCTGGCAGAGTTTCTACAGCCGGATGCCCTTCCTAATGCTAACCACTCCGAGAGTGTAGCGGGTGCATTTATATATATATAAATATATATATATATATATATATATATATATATA
>NC_068987.1:87892109-87894792 GCF_001194135.2 Octopus bimaculoides
CCCTTAACGTAGTTCTCGGGGATATTCAGCGTGACACACTGTGACAAGGCTGGCCCCTTTGAAATACAGGCACAACAGAAACAGGAAGTAAGAGTGAGAGAAAGTTGTGGTGAAAGAGTACAGCAGGGTTCGCCACCACCATCCCCTGCCGTTGCCTCGTGGAGCTTTAGGTGTTTTCGCTCAATAAACACTCACAACGCCCGGTCTGGGAATCGAAACCGCGATCCTATGACCGCGAGTCTGCTGCCCTAACCACTAGGCCATTGCGCCGCCACGCCACTACACACCATCACATACTTAATACACAAAACAGTAGTAGTAACAGTAGTGGTGGTGATGGTGGTGGTGGTGGAGTACTGGTAGTAGTAGTAGTATTAGCAGCGGCAGCAGCAAACATGACAAACCGGTTCCATAGCAATAAATTGAGATTATATTGCACTGCTTTTTGCATTATTTCATTCATTTCTTTGACTTAAAGAATTCTTTAAAGTTATTTACTCATTGGGAAGGAAGATCTTTTATTTCAAAAGACCATGACATTACAATATCATGTCTGCAGAATATTGCTTGGCTTTGGAATATATTATTTGAAATGATGGAATCTGTAAAACAAGCTTTATGCATGTACATCTAGAACTCCCAACAAAGAGTAATGCCACATGTGTGCGTGTGTGTACATAAGTATATATTTATGTATGTATATGTGTGTGTGTGTACATAAGTGTGTATATATATATATATGTATATATATATTTGTGTGTGTGTATGTGTGTGTGTACATAAGTATATATATATATATATATATATATATATATATATATATATATATATATATATATATATGTATATATATATATATATGCGTGTATGTGTGTGTACATGATATATATATGTATATATGTGTGTGTGCATAAGTATATATATGTATGTATATGTGTGCGTGTACATAAGTATATATATTTATGTATGTATGTATGTATATGAGTGTGTGTGTGCGTGTATATACACATATGTATGTATGTATGTATGCATGTATGTGTGTGTGTGTGTGTGTGAAGGCACATGGGTAAGTGGTTCAGGTATTCAACTCATGATTGTAAAGTCATGAGTTCAATACCTGCTAGTGCATTGTGTCCTTCAGCAGGATATTTCATTTTGAAACTGTATAGAAGTTTGTGTGTATATATATATCTTTTATCTTTCACTTGTTTAAATCATTAGACTGCAGCCATGCTGGAGCACAAATCAATCCCAGTATTTTTTTTAAGGGCTGGCTAAGTTCAGCCTCTGGGAGGCAATGACCGAGACCCTTGGCATTATGTTGTGCTTGAGAAGGTGACCTATCATACCGAGCAGATCTGCAGTCATGGCAGGTACTGGTGTCACACAAATGGCACCTGTGCCAGTGTTATGAGAAAGCACCCACTACACTCTCAGAGTGGTTGGCATTAGGAAGGGCATCCAGCCATAGAAAACCTGCCTAACAGACTGGAGTCTGGTGCAGCCTTCCAACTTGCCAGCCCTGGTCAAACTGTCCAACCCATGCCAGCATGGAAGACGGACGTTAAATGATGATGATGATGATGGTAGTACTTATTCTATCAGCCACCTTTGTCAAACTGCTAAGTTACAGGACCATAAACAAACCAACACTGGTTGTCAAGCAGTGGTGGAGGACAAACACAACGTCACACACATAGATATACAACAGGCTTCTTTCAGTTTCCATCTATCAAATCCATTCATAAGGCTTTGGTCAGCCTGAGGCTATAGTAGAAGATCCTAGGCCAAGGTGACAAATGGTGGGACTGAACCCACAACCATGTGGCTGGGAAGCAAACATCTTACCACAGAACCACACCTGCACCTATATGTGTGTGTGTGTGGGGGGTCATTTGTAAACCACCACTGCTTGAGAACTGGGGTTGGTTTGTTTACATCCCCATAACTTGGCAGTTCAGCAAAAGACACTGATAGAATAACTACCTGACTTGAAAAAAAAAAAAAAAAAAAAAAAAAAAAAAAAAAGAAAAATCTCGGGGTTGATTTCTTTGGTTAAATCCTACCCTTCAAGGAAATGCACCAGCATGGCCACAGTCCAATGAGTAAAACGAGTGAAAGATGAAGGACAAAGTGACACTATAGAAAAATCTTTCAAAAGAAACAATCAAGGAATGAAGAAATAACCAAACTTTTCTATCATCAAGACAGAAATTCCATATCACATAAAAAAACGGTAAAGTTGGTGCTGCAAGAATTCAATACATTGTCAATGAATAACAAAATCACAAAACACTGAATTATTTATGAGGTTTTGTTCATAATTTGTCTCTTTTTAAGACTGTTGTTCTCTTTCTCCAATTTAAAGCAGTATTAACGTTATACAACATTTATTTGTGTATGTGTGTGTGTGTGTGTAAGTCTTTTATTTTAAAATTAACTTTGTTTTGATTTTTCACATATACATTGAATGAATTTGATATTAAATAATACTTTTTTTTTTCGTTTCTGTTTTTGAATTCTTTTCCATTTATTAATGAAATGTGACATATTTACTGCTGCGTAAGAAAAAAAACCCCACACTTTCAAAGTGACTCTCTTTGGATTTATTCTGTACATAAAAGGAGAGAGAGCAGAGGGGGACAGAGAGAGAGAGAGAGAGAGAGAGAGAGAGAGAGAGAGA
>NC_068987.1:87895398-87896110 GCF_001194135.2 Octopus bimaculoides
GAGAGAGAGAGAGAGAGAGAGAGGAGAGAGAGAGAGAGAAATTTACTGATGATGAAATTGGTCTGACAATGAATTTACCTGGAATTTATTGGTTTGTGTATAATTATCTTACAATAAAATTATCCAGTGATGAAATTATTGTCTATGTATTTACTACAATGTAATTGCTATATTTTTGCTGGTGTATAATGTGTGTTCTTTTTATCTTTAAATCTATCAAAAAATTGCTCTGCATCTCATGTGACCATATTACAATGGGTGACTGAGCACCATAGACTAAGGAGCAGATGAGCATAAGTCTGCTAGACACAATAATTGTTACTAATTATAAAATATTGGAAATGAGCCAAAATATCACAGACTATAAGCACAAAATTACAAAAGATTCCTCACAGTACATTTATGTACAACCTGTTAAACATTGGACTCCTGTGAAGGTGGAACATAAAAAACACCATTTGAGCGTGGCCGTTGCCAGTACTGCCGGACTGGCCCTCATGCCGGTGGCACGTAAAAAGCACCCACTACACTTTCAGGGTGGTTGGTGTTAGGAAGGGCATCCAGCTGTAGAAACTCTGCCAGATCAGATTGGAGCCTGGTGTAGCCATCTGGTTCGCCAGTCCCCAGTCAAATCGTCCAACCCATGCTAGCATGGAAAGTAGACGTTAAACAATGATGATGATGATGATGAATTATGAAAGGAATGTTAAAT
>NC_068987.1:87896378-87903234 GCF_001194135.2 Octopus bimaculoides
AAAAAGCACCCACTACACTCTCGGAGTGGTTGGTGTTAGGAAGGGCATCCAGCTGTAGAAACTCTGCCAGATCAGATTGGAGCCTGGTGTAGCCATCTGGTTCGCCAGTCCCCAGTCAAATCGTCCAACCCATGCTAGCATGGAAAGCAGACGTTAAACAATGATGATGATGATGATGAATTATGAAAGGAATGTTAAATTTTCATCTGCCTATGAATTATTTGCAACAAGTGGATGACAACAAAGCTACAGCAACAGGGTACCATTCTGGCAGCCAATTGTGGTAACACAAACTATCAGAACCAAAAATACGAGTGTTATATCCAGTTTGGTAATTCTCTTGACTTTGAATAGAAATAACCATACAACTGATCTGAAAGGCAATAAAGCTGAAATACGATACACGTATAGCTTAAAATTTATATTCTAATCCTGTATCTTGTCATGGTGTTGTATTTACAAGCAGAGAATCAAGCATTTTCCCATACAAAAACCACTTCAAAATATTGGGTTGAGTCACAAATAATTTCTGTTTCTTTTTGGAAGTAAATTGTAACAACGCATTTCGAATTTCGGATGTTTAAAATTGTTATGGAAATTACTGTTTTGAAAAAACATCATCTGTCGTTCATATTTAAGCAATGAAAGCGTGCACATCATAGTTTAATATTAAATTATACTCCCTTAAGATGGATGAACTGAAAGTTCATATTCAACATGTGATGTGGGAGTTTAAGAATGGAAAAAAACAGCTAAGAAAATGTATAATGTTTATGGCCAAGGTGTCATTACTGACTGACGAGTGCGAAACTGGTTTTGAAAGTTTCGTTCCAGAGATTTATCATTGAGAGATCAACTCAGATCAGGACGCTCGTCAGACTTTGATTAAATTGCTTTAAGAGAATTAGTGGACTTCAGTCCTTGTAAAAGTATTCAGGAATTAGCAATTGACCTCAACACATCCCAATCCACCATCTGCCACCACTTGGAAAAGATAGGAAAAGTCAGAAAACTAGGTATCTGGGTTGTCCCATATTCTTAGAGAGAAGAATAGGGAAGATTGCATATCCATAGGGACAAGTCTTCTTTCAAGGAAGAGAAATGAGCTGTTTCTCAATAATATCATTACAGATAATGAAAAATGGTCTTTTATGACAATGTTTAATGTAAAAGGCAGTGGATAGACAAGGATAAATCTTCACAGCTTCTCTCAGAGGCTGAGCTCCATAGAAAGAAGGTTATGTTGTGTGTATGGTGGGATTACCATTGTATTATTCATTCGAGTTTTTACACTGCAATCAAACACTAAATACTGACTTATACTCTCAACAGTTGCATCATGTGCATGAAAATCTTTTAAGGAAATGCCCTGCATTCATCAACAGGAGAAAACGTGCTTCTCCATGGTAATGCAAGACCACATTCAGAAAGAATCATGCAAGATAAAATATTGGATTTGCACTGGTCTGTTCAAACCCATACACCACAATCACCAGACCTTCCACCTACAGATTTCCATCTTTTTTGCTCTCTATAAAATGCTCTGATGGGGAAAAAAAAATTTTCTCTGGAAGATCAGGTGAAAACATATGTGGGAAGCTTCTTCATGTAGAAGCCAGATGAATTTTACTCAAGAGGAATCAAAAAGCTACATGATAAATGGCAAGAGGTCATTCAAAATAATGGCAACTGAAGATAATTCAATACTCTTTTACTCTTTTACTTGGTCCAGTCATTTGACTGTGGCCATGCTGGAGCACCGCCTTTAGTCGAGCAAATCGACCCCAGGACTTATTGTTTGGAAGCCTAGTACTTATTCTATCGGTCACTTTCGCCGAACCGCTAAGTTACAGGGACGTAAACACACCAGCATCAGTTGTCAAGCAATGTTGGGGAGACAAACACAGACACACAAACGTATACACACACATATATGTATACATATATATGACGAGCTTCTTTCAGTTTCCGTCTACCAAATCCACTCGCAAAGCTTTGGTCGGCCTGAGGCTATAGTAGAAGACACTTGCCCAAGGTGCCACACAGTGGGACTGAACCCAGAACCATGTGGTTTCTAAGGAAGCTTCTTACCACACAGCCATGCTGGCACCTGAATGGGTAAACAAATAGAAGAAATATTCACCTTTGCAGATATTGTTCCATTTGGGTTGAATATCCAAATCTGGTTGGGGTTATAGCTGTCTTTCTTCTGTAATCCAACAACACAACCAGAAACCTGGAATTCTTGGTCAGGCATTTTTTGATCTTTTATCCAGAAATCTGTGTAAACGGCTAAACAAAGTTGTGGCATGGCTTTGCAGTAAATGGTACCATTCTGTGGAAGAATAAGAGGGATGAGAGAATGTTAGAATGAAAGAATGATGAGATTGAGGCAGCAAAAAAATGATCTTGAGAGGAGAGGGAGGGAGTGAGTGTGAGTGGAGTGGAAGGAGTGAGTGAGAGTGGAGTGGATGGAGTGAGTGTGAGTGTGGAAGGAGTGAGTGTGAGTGGAAGGAGTGAGTGCGAGTGGAAGGAGTGAGTGCAAGTAGAAGGAGTGAGTGTAAGTGGAGTGGAAGGAGTAAGTGTGAGTGGAAGGAGTGTCAGTGGAAAGAGTGAGTGTGAGTGGAGTGCAACAAGTGTAAGTGGAATAGAATGATTGAGTGTGAGCGGAGTGAAACGAGTAGGTGTGAGTGGAGTGGAACAAGTAAGTGTGAGTGGAATAGAATGAGTGAGTATGAGTGGAGTGGAATGTGTGAGTGGAGAGGAACAAGTGAGTGTGAGTGGAATGGAATGAGTGAGTGTAATTGGAGTGGAACAAGTGTGAGTAGAGTGGAATGAATCAATGACTGTGAGTGGAGTGAGTGACAGTGTGTGAGTGGAATGAATAAGTGAGTGACTGACTGATTGTGTGTGAGTGGAGTGAAAGAGTGAGGAAACAGTGAATTAGAGATAGAAAGCACCCTGCACACACTTTATGGGGTGTGCCGGATGCTTTTAACATGTCACTGGCACAAGCACTTTTACATGGCACCGGTATGTCTGCTTTTTACATGGCACCAGCAGAGGACTCTGGCAGGCCAATCTTCTCCACCAGGGGATGTGGCCTTAACACTTCTGCTGTGGAGGATGGGTCTTCTTGAGTACAGAAAGGCATCAGGTATCTTGGTCCCCTGTATATATGTAAATCACTAAGTATTGTGTTACCCCTGACACCAAGCAGCTGATTCTCAAAAGCTGAGAGACCATTTAGATACGAGAAGCTACAGCAGAAGAGTATAATTCACTATTGCAAATATTGTCTACATTGCAAACTTTATGAATGATTCATTATCAATAAACATAATTTCAACAATGTTGACATCTTTATCACACATATTAACTATTATCTAGGAATGCTATCTCACCAAGTCTGATATCTCCATCATGTATAATATATTTTATTGAGAAATATGATCTCACCAATACTGACGGCTCTACCACACACACACACACACACGTGCACTATTTACAGACACCATTTCATGTATACTAATGCTGGTGGTGATGCTGATGCAAAATTTGAAGAGCATCCTTTAATTCTTTGTGCTTTATTTTCTCACTCGTTAGTGAATTACATCTATTTTCACAAGCTGATATCAATAGTATGTTTGTCCAGATTTATATATTTATTAAACATGGACATGGCTGAGAGGTTAAGAAGCTGGCTTTGTAATCATGTGTGATTTTAGGTTCAATCCTGCTGCTTGACACCACAGGCAAGTGTCTTCTCTCATTGCCTTAGCCTTGATCTGAACAATGACTTGCGAATGAAATTAGGAAATGTAAACTGCACAGAAGCCTGTTGCAGGCACACACACACACACACACACACACACACACACACACACACACACACACACACACACACACACACACACACACACACACAGACATATATATGTCCCTCATAGCAGAATCACTACCAGAACTAGAGAAGAAACTTCAAGTGTGGAAGCAAGGTTTAGAATCGAAGGGCCTTAGAGTCAATGTTGCAAAGACCAAAGTTCTAGTAAGTAGGAAGGCGAACACATCACACACCCCTTCTGCTCAATCTGTAGAAAAGTTGTAGGTAGAAACTCCATAAGATGTACCCAGTGTAAGCTATGGACACATAAGAGGTCCAGCAACATCAAAGGAAGATTAACCGGAAAGATAGCTATGTATATATAGTGTGTGTATGCATATATATATATGCATGAATACTTGTACGTGTGTATGTGTCTTCACACAGTTTATATGCGTTAGTATAGAACACCTGCCTTGAAAACAAGTCTGATTGTGGAGCAGATTACAGTGCAAAAGACATGGATTGGACAAAACTTGCATTCTATGGCCAGATGCTTTTCCTGTCACCAACCCTTACTTGTTTCCAAGTAAGATATTCATTTACTTGTTTATTGGGTCTGTGGCTTCGAAAAAATGGCTCCCAGTACTTATTTTAGGCTTGGTGCTTATTCCATCAGTCTTTTTTGCCGAACCATTAAGTCATAGAGATATAAACAAACCAACACCAGTTGTCAAGCAGTGGGGAGGGGAAACACAAACTCATGCATATATATCCCAATATAACAGAAATACTTAGGATAGTTCCAACTCATAGTGGCTGTGAGATTGGTAGTTCAGAATCTCATGGTCACTATCGGAATCTCATGGTCGCAGTGCAAATAAACGAATAAATAAATTTACAATTCTAAATCAACTTCATTATCATAAATCTATCAGATCACAGTCTCCTCATAATAGTCATTTTATTCTAATCTAATTCCAATTCTTGTATTGGATGACAGCTAGGATTGAATCTTTTGTGTGTTCGTTCAATACAACCTGATGATCTTGCATTTTTGATTTTGGTTTTTCTTCCACTAAAATTTAACTGAAATGATGTTAAAACAGACTTAATGACTCAACTCTTTAGAATATTGCCAAAAGCTGTCACCTATAAATTGCTAATGTAAATCAACAACTAATCAGATCAATATTTGACCTGATGAATGTTTGATGCAGTGAAAAGATGGATCAATGGTTGAAGTACAGGTACTTTAGTGTCTGAGATTCAGGTCAATAGAGTATGAAGTAAGAAGGGTATGTGTGGAGATTATCATTTGTGTAATTGCCAGAATAACAGAATAGAAGAATGTCGTGGTTAGAAATCTGGAACACCAGATTTATGGTTTGGAATTTAGACTTGATTAGAATTCTAGAATATCTTTTACTTGTTCTAATCATTTGACTGCGACCATGCTAGGGCACCGCCTTGAAGAATTTTTAGTTGAATGAATTGATCCTAGTACTTATATTTTGTTAAACTTTCTACTTATTCTATTGGTCTCTTTGCCAAACTGCTTAGTTACAGGGACATAAACACACAAACACCATGTACTTCAAACGTCTTTTTTAATTTTTATATCAGCTACCGACGAGTACAAATATGACTATTACGATTGTCTATTTAGGAATATTTGAGACTTTTTTGTACAAAACAATTCTATAGCAAAATGAAAAATAAAAACTATAATCCATTTTAATATCTAATCTCCTCCATTACATAAATATGAATGAATTTGTTGTACTTTGTTTGATAACTTAATTCATTTACTGATTATTTCTATACAAGCTTTCATACCTATACAAATTTATATAAGTAAATTTGAAAGTAAAATATGCAGAAAAGACATTAGAAATCTTAAGAAAAATTTCCAGTTAAAAGACCAACATACATTCATCCAATAAAACACATATGTAGCATTGATTAAAAATATCTTCTTGCCCCACAGACTTAATAACAGGTAAGTTATATATATTTATTCAAATATTTTTTCAAATAATTTTATTGCATTTTATAGTAGGTTTTTTAAATGCTTATATTATTTAATTATTATTATTTTATTAGATATAACTTTCTATGCGTATTCCATACAATAAGGTTATCCTGAAATAGTAGTTGCGGTTCTATTGGTAAAATCCCAAATTTGTAAAAATAATAATAATAATAATAATAATAATAATAATATATATATATATATATATATATATATATATATATATATATATATATATATATATATATTTGCCATGATTGATCGCTAGCCACTAAACCTTTTTTATTTTCTCTCTCTGCTTATTTCTGTGCTCCTTTCTGCTGAAGAGCGTAGGCTTGAAATGTAAAAGACTTTCTCATTTCCCAAGCATTAAACTAATACATCTGGTCGTTGCCAGTGCCGCTGGACTGGCTCCCATGCAGGTGGCATGTAAAATACACCATTTTGAGCGTGGCCATTGCCGTGTGACTGACCCTCGTGCCGGTGGCACGTAAAAGCACCCACTACACTCTCGGAGTGGTTGGCGTTAGGAATGGCATCCAGCTGTAGAAACTCTGCCAGATCAGATTGGAGCCTGGTGCAGCCTTCTGGCTTGCCAGTCCTCAGTCAAACTGTCCAACCCATGCTAGCATGGAAAGCGGACGTTAAACAATGATGATGATCCGTTTGCTGTTTACATACCCAGCTTCATCTTTTGTTTTGCCTTTTTTGTAAATTCCAAGTATATATATCATCATCATCATCATCATCATCGTTTAACGTCCGCTTTCCATGCTAGCATGGGTAGGACGATTTGACTGAAGACTGGTGCAACCAGATGGCTACACCAGGCTCCAATCTAATTTGGCAGAGTTTCTACAGCTGGATGCCCTTCCTAACGCCAATCACTCAAAGAGTGTAGTGGGTGCTTTTACGTGTCACCCGCACGAAAACGGCCACGCTCGAAATGGTGTCTTTTATGTGCCACCCGCACAAGAGCCAGTCCAGGGGCACTGGCA
>NC_068987.1:87903474-87905494 GCF_001194135.2 Octopus bimaculoides
TATATATATATATATATATATATATATATATCCTTTTAGCATACATGTTATTCTGTTTAAATGTAATGTTTATTTATCTACATTCATCATCATCATTATTATTGTATGTCCTCAGCAGTCATGGCCCATGTTTTCATTGCAGTGTAGCATGGCAGTTCACCCACATGCAATAATGGTGCCATACGAGTTAGTCATGTTCTTAATCCATATGCTATAATATCTAATTTTTGACACAAATGCTGATTGTTTCATTTGTATATTTTGGAATCAGTAATTTTTTAAAAGCATCAGTATGTTTCCAGGATAATCCTTCACCAGATGTGCAAATAGCAAGATAATCGATTTCTTTATAACATTTTAAGCCATGATCTTTGATTTTTTTGTGAAAAAAAATTTACATTTTTCTTTATGACATTTTAAGCCACATTCTTTTAACAAATTAAATATTATTTCTAAATTATTTCAATGTTTTTCACCCAAGAAATGTTGTCAACTAACCACACCTAAACTTAATTATTATTTGTCATAATTAATTGTCTAATTAGGTTATTATTCGTAGAATAATCGATTTATAATTTCATCATCATCATCATCATCATCATGATTACTATCATTACTATTATTGTTGTTGTTGTTATCTCATGATGATGATGATGATGATGAAGACAATGACTTGCCAAAATTGCTTTATATTCCATAGTTTATTATTTCATCAAATAATTTCTACAGATTATTTCTCCATCATATAATTTTGTTATATTTCTCATAATACTATTAACACAGATCTAGATTCAGAAAATAGCTTACCAAATTGAAAATCACTGGAATGGCATACGAGACAGAATTTTTTTTTAATGCAGATACAAAAGAAATACAATAGACAAATGGAAAATGTGTTGTGAATGTATGTGTGCTTGTGCAGGATTTCTAGTCATTGAGATTATAACATTCCCCCACCTGGATGGGATGCCAGTCTATCACAGCATTAACTTCCCAGTTATTGCTCAGCACTGGGTGCATTGCTTCTTATAGAAGAAACAACTGTAAGCTAATGAAAGTGATTATGCAGCTCCAGTATTTTTTTTTTTTGTCATTCATTAAAAGTGTAGCTGCGTGTTAAGAAGTTTTCTTCCCAACCTCATGGTTCTGGGTTCAGTCCTACTGCATAGCACTTTGGGCAAGTGTCTTCTACTACAGTCTCGGGCAGACCAAAGTGGATTTGGTGGACGGAAACTGAAAGAAGCCCATTGTGTATGTGTGTGTGAGTTTGTCCCTCACCATTGTTTGATAGCCTGAGTTGGTTTACTCTTTTTTTTTACTCTTTTATTTGTTTCAGTCATTTGACTGTGACCAAGCTGGAGCACCACCTTTAGTTGAGCAAATCGACCCCAGGACTTATTCTTTGTAAGCCTAGTACTTATTTCATCGGTCTCTCTTGCCGAACTGCTAAGTGAAGGGGATGTAAACACACCAGCATCAGTTGTCAAACGATGTTGAGGGGACAAACTCACACACACACACACACACACACACACACACACACACACACATATATTTATACAATGGGCTTTTTTCAGCTTCCGTCTACCAAATCCACTCATAAGGCTTTGGTCAGCCTGAGGCAATATCAGAAGACACTTGCCCAAAGTGCCACACAGTGGGACTGAACCTGGAACCATGTGGTTGGTAAGCAAGCTACTTACTACACATCATCATCATCATTTAACATTCGTTTTCCATGCTGGCATGGGTTGAATGGTTTGACAGAAAACTGGTCAGCTGGAGAGCTGCACCAGGTTCTAATCTGTTTTGGCATGGTTTCTACAGCTGGATACCATTCCTGATGCCAACCATTCCAAAGGTGTAGTGGGTGCATTTTACATGCCACTGGCACAGGTGCCAGTTATGAAACACCAGCATCAGCCATGACTACAATCTCACTTGGCTTGACAGGTCTTCACAAGCATGGTATATTCTTTTCTGCTCTAGGCACAAGGCCCGAAATTTGGGGGGGGGGGAG
>NC_068987.1:87905551-87908051 GCF_001194135.2 Octopus bimaculoides
GGGCCAGTCGATTACATCGACTCCAGTACGCAACTGGTACTTAATTTATCGATCCCGAAAGGATGAAAGGCAAAGTCGACCTCGGTGGAATTTGAACTCAGAACATAAAGACAGATGAAATACTGCTAAGCATTTTGCCAGATGTGTTGCCGTTTCTGCCAGCTCACCGCTGGCATCAAGCATTGTTTATTGCCAAAGGTCTGTCGCTAGTCACTGCCTCTGTGAGGCACAAACTTTGAAGGGTGCTTTTTATGTGTCACTGGCATGGGTGCCAGATATGCGACACTGACATCAGCCATAACTACGATTTCACCTGGCTTGACAGGTTTTCCCAAGCATCAGCATATTGCCCAACATTCAAACGGTGCTTTTTATGTGCCACCAGCACGAGTGCCATTGACACAACACTGGCATTGGCCACAACTGTGATTTCACTTGGCTTGACGTGTCTTCTCAATCACGGCATATCACCAAAGGCCATATATATATGGAGACATTATGCTCAGGTCATATAAATATCTAATTAATATATACTGAGTATTATTTGAAACAGCTGTAAGGGATGTGGATTAATTTGTTGTTAATAATAAGCAATTATTAACTTCGTAATCTCCATTTTCTTTTTCTTCTTTTAAATGTATGTGTGTGTGTGTGTGTGTGTAACGTTTGTATCCCTCTCTCTTTTAGGTAGGCACAGAATATGGCAGGAATGAGGTAATTGTAGGTTGTAACTTCCAGGTTTTATCTGGGAGGTGACATTTAGTGGTGCTAAGTTCAGTTAGATTGTATCAACCAAGAATCTAGACTTCATCACAATTCTGACTCATTGGTTGTACTCTATAGGATAGTTTTTTTGTTTTTTTTTAGTGTCAGTCTAACAGATGGAAAAGGAAAATCAGAAAATGAGAGAAAAAGAAGGAGAGAGAGGGAGAGAGAGAAAGACAAAGAGTGAGGAAGAGGGGGAGAGAGAGAAGAAAAGAAAGAGAAAGAGATAGGGAGAGAGAGAGATGAGAGGAGAGAGACATGAGAGGAAAGAGATATGAGAAGAGAGAGAGAGAGATGAGAAGAGAGAGAGATATGAGAAGAGAGAGAGAGATATGAGAAGAGAGAGAGAGATATGAGAAGAGAGAGAGAGAGAGAGATAAGAAGAGAGAGAGAGAGATATGAGAAGAGAGAGAGAGAGAGATATAAGAAGAGAGAGAGAGAGAGATATGAGAAGAGAGAGAGATATGAGAAGAGAGAGAGAGAGAGATATGAGAAGAGAGAGAGAGATATGAGAAGAGAGAGAGAGATATGAGAAGAGAGAGAGAGATATGAGAAGAGAGAGATATGAGAAGAGAGAGAGAGAGATGAGAAGAGAGAGAGAGATATGAGAAGAGAGAGAGAGATATGAAAAGAGAGACAGAGAGAATAGAGAGCAGAAAGAAAGAAAAATAGACAACAGACAATGAGAAAAAATGAGAGAGAGATAAGGGAGAGAAAGAGAAAGAAATAGACAGACAGACTGAGAGTAAGAAAGGAGAAAGAGGAGAAAGAGGGAGAGTGAGAATGATAGAGAGAGAGAGAGAGAGAGAGAGAGAGAGAGAGAGCAAAGAAAGAAAGAAACTGAGAGAAATAGAGAGGAAGAAGAAGAAGAGAGAGAGAGAGAGAGATGGTGTGACTGAGGAGAAAGATTGTAAGTGGCCGCCTAGTAATATATTAAATTTCTTAAAGAGAGAATGTTAAACGTTGATGCCAAATGGCTACTGTACTTCCATTTTCAACATCCATTTATTAGTGGTGGGTGGAAGGATACGAGACTTGTGTGTGGTATATAGATGATGTATGATGTACTCTTACATTATTCCATGGTGACCAAAGTTTCATTGGAACTGTAGATATAGCTGATAACTTGAGAAATCAATATCTCCATTTTGTACTTATAACAGAATGCTGGGTGATTTCCTTTCAACTTTTGACATAATATTCCTCTCCTTGTCCTGTTCAAATGACAACTTCTGGTGAGGAAACTATATAAATAACACCCAGGCTGTTCTTGTTTAGCCCCAGGTCTTCCTTGAATGAGCAGACTTTTGATCAAGGTCCTTCCAGCTATGACATTTCCATCCTTTTTTTATTAGATATGCTGTCTCCAGATCTACATAATCCAGTGTTCCCTTCTTCTTTGTCATCATCGTCATCGTCGTTGTCATCATCATCACCACCACCACCACCACCACCGTTGTCATTTAACATCATCATCATCATCACCGTCATTGTCATCATCATCACCACCACTATCATCATCATCATCATTTAACATCATCATCATCATCATCGCCATCATCATCATCATTATCATCATCATCATCATCACCATCATTGTCATCATCATCACCACCACCATCATCATCATCATCATCTATCACCACCACCACCACCATCATCATCATCATCGTTTTATATCCACATTTCCATGCTTGCAAAGGTGAGAAAGAACTTGTTGAGTCAGATTTTCTAC
>NC_068987.1:87912361-87914724 GCF_001194135.2 Octopus bimaculoides
TATATTACCTGTATTACCGGTATTACCTGTATCCTCCTGGGTTTGGTTAAATCCAATACCCTCCTCAACCTTATATTTATATATATATATATATATATATATTCTGCCTCAACTGGCTCCTGTGCTGGTAGCATGTAAGAAGCACCATCCGAACGTGGCCGATGCCAGTGCTGCCTGATTGGCCCTTGAGCTGGTGGCATGTAAAAAGCACCCCCTACATCCTCAGAGTGATTGGCCTTAGGAAAGGCATCCAGCTGTAGAAACACTGCCAGATCAGAATGAAGCCTGGTGCTGCCTCTTGGCTTGCCAGTCTCCCAGTCAAACCTTCCAACTCATGCCAGCATGAAAAGCAGACGTTAAACGAAAATGATGATGATGATGTATATATGCATATGTTTGTGTCTGTGTTTGTCCCCCCACCATCGCTTGACAACCGATATTGGTGTGTTTATGTCCCCAAAGCTTTGCAGTTTGGCAAAAGAAACTGATAGAATAAGTACTAGGCTTACAAAGAATATGTCCTGGGGGTCAATTCGTTCAACTGAAGTGGTGCTGTAGCATGGCCACAGTCAAATGACTGAAACAAGTAAAAGCATACCAGTAATATATTGGGTTGTATCTCACATATGGTTCTTTTATTTTGGTGAAGTTTTCTCTTTTAATCATTTATCTTTTATTCTTTGCTTGTTTTTGTCCCTGGGTTGCGGCCATGCTGGAGCAACATCTCCAAGGGTTTTAGTTGATCAAATCCCCCCACCCCCTACCGCCAGTACTTATTTTTTTTAAATATCTAAGTTTGGTAAATATTCTATTGAACTCTTTTGCCAAGCCACTAAATTATCGGAATGTAAACAAACCAACACCAGCTGTCAAGCCTTGGGATGGGAAGGTGGATAAACGTACAAACACATATACACACATACATACACAATAGGTTTCCACACAGCAAAATCCATTCACAAGGCTTTGGTCACCTGAGGGCTACAGTAGAAAACACTTGCTCAAGGTGCTGTGCAGTAGGACAGCACCAGAAACCTTACAGTCATAAAGCAAGTCCCAGGACGCGGTACTTAAATCTAAATTCTTCAGATCCCCAAGACAAAGCAAACCTACATCAGAGATTGTGTAGGATGTTCCTTACGCTAAACAAATGAATTCTTCAGGAAAAACCAGATTTATTTATCTCTTTCTGTTCTCATGAAATTTGTGAACAATGGAGTCAAGGATGAGTCATTTCCAATGGAGCAGTCAATGGTTCGGTGAATTTCAGACAGAGAAGAGGAAAAGAGTGGATCAGTTCCTTGGTTTCATCATTATCATCATCATTGTCGTTTAACGTCCGTTTTCCATGCTGGCATGGGCTGGACGGTTTGACTGAGGGCTGGCAAGCCAGATGGCTGCACAAGGCTCCAATCTGATCTGGCAATGTTTTTACAGCTTGATGCCCTTCCTAATGCCAACCACTCCAAGAGTGTAGTGGGTGCTTTTTACATGTCACCAGCACAAGGGCCAGTCAGGCGGTAATGGCATCAACCACGCTCGAGTGGTACTTTTTACGTGCACCACCGGCACAGGAGTCAGTCAGGCAATACTGGCATTCATCATGCCTGTGTGGTGCTTTTTATGTGCCACCGGCATGGGAGCCAATCAGGTGGCACTGGCAATGACCATGCTCAAATGGTGCTTTTTACGTGCCTCCGGCACAGAAGCCAATCAAGCAGACTGTTGTATTTCTTTTATCTTTTACTTAGTCATTACTGGAGCACTGACATGAAAATGTTTACTTGAATAAATCAACCCCAATACTTATTCTATTGGTCACTTTTGCTGAACTGCTAAGTTATGGAGACATAATCAAACCAACACCAGTTGTTAGGTGGTAGTGGTGGGTGGGAACATACACACTAACTGTAGGGATGGCCTTCTTCTGTAAAGAAGTGATAATCACCACACACACACACACACACTACAAGTTTTCATACAGTTATTTCTTTATTGCCCACAAGGGGCTAAACATAGAGAGGGAAAACAAGGACAGACAAAGGGATTAAGTCGATTATATCGACCCCAGTGCATAACTGGTACTTAATTTATCGACCCAAAAGGATGAAAGGCAAAGTCGACCTCGGCAGAATTTGAACTCTGAATGTAACAGCAGACAAAATACCGCTAAGCATTTCACCCGACGTGCTATCGTTTCTGCCAGCTCGCCACGCTACATACAGTTTTCATACAGTTTCTATGAACCAAATTCCATTCACAAGAAAATTGGTCAAGCTGATGCTTTTGCAGGCCAAGTTACGATACGCTTATGGTTTATGAAGTAAACTTCTTAAGCGAGCAGCCAAGCCTGCAGCCCTCTT
>NC_068987.1:87914850-87916978 GCF_001194135.2 Octopus bimaculoides
TTATTCACCTTTTGTTACAGAATTCTGAAAGAAAATCACAAATAAATGAAATATTACACTCAATGGAAATATTTGCCATCATAACCAACCTTATGTTGCAGAAAATGCCATTCTTTCTCAAGTTCATTTCTCTCTAAATCTTCGAATGGAAGAAGAAATTCTGATGAGTCATTCACTGGGAAATTGTCGACAGCCAACCATTGAGACGCTCTGCAAATATAGAAGACAAGAAAACAATAATTATCCGAGAGATTCTCAATCAGAAACAAAACAGTATCGAGTAGAAGATTACATTTATAGGTGTAGGCATACTTCCCAATCACATAGTTCCAGGTTCAGTCCCACTGCATGGCACCTTGGGCAGATGTCTTCTACTATACCCCAAGGCTGACCAAAGCCTTGTGAATGGATTTGTTAGATGGAAACTGAAAGAAGCCCATCATGTGTGTGTGTGTGTGTGTGTGTGTCATTGTGTCTGTGTGTGTCATTGTGTCTGTGTGTGTCATGTCTGTGTATGTCATTGTGTCCCATCACTGCCTGAAACCAGTGTTGGTGTTTATGTCCCTATAACTTAGCAGTTCAGCAAAAGAGACTGGTAGAAATAAGTGCCAGACTTTAAAAAATAAATAAGAACAGGGGTCAATTCATTCAACTAAAAATTCAAGGTGGTTGGTGCCCCAGTATGGCCACAGTCTAATGACTGAAACAAGTAAAAAAATAAAAGATAAAAGGCAAAAGATATAGAATTTGTGACGATTGAGAGAGAAAATCTAAATTAAATATATTTCATCCATTTTTTTCTTTAGTTTTTGAGTGAAAATTGAAACTTCTAATCCCACCAAAATTTATCTAGAAATGATTATCTCCCTTGTTGGCCACAAGGGTTCACCACATGTCTGAAATATCAAATATATGAGATTATTTAAAATGGATTCCTTCTGCCTCTTTGGATGTCAAAGAGACAACGTTATAGATATGACTATCAGCCATGGCTGCTATCGTCTCTGCCAATTCACTCCATTTCAGTGCAAAGAATATGGCCAAAAGGTTAGCAGTTACAGAAGGAAATCTGCATCCTTTTTGCCGACAGCAATCCTAATTGCCAACAATTAGGAGAGGAATTCATAACGATCTCAGTTCCTACATCGAAGGCCACAACAAGAGGATGCACTGTGAATCTGCAACAAATGTCAATAAGTTCTTCACTGTAAAGCAGATGGTGATGATGATGATGACGACGATGATGATGACGATGATGATGGTGATGATGATGGTGATGGTGATGATGATGATGATGATGATAATGATCTACAGGTCAGAACATAATGTCCATCTTCTTCACAATGATTCCTGTTGTATCACCTCCCATCACACAGCAGTCAATATCTTTTGTAGCGAGGCCTTATTCCATTATGATATTATTGTATTCTTATTTTATTCTCTTACTCCCTTTTTTCTTCTAAAGGGCTTTTTTTTTATGCATGCATTTAGTGATCATCATTGTCATTGTCATCATCATCACCACCATCATTCAACACCCATGTTCCATGTAAATACACTGTGTTTATAGAACCTGTTTATGACCCTCCATAAAACCTGATACTTGTCACATCATTATACATAAATATATATTATAGTATAGTATATAAAATACATATAAACATATATATATATATATCATAGTATGTATGTATATAAATATATATATATATCATAGTATGTATGTATATATATATATATATATATATATATATATATATATATATATATATATATATATATATATATATATATATATATATGTGAAGGTGCATGGCTCAGTGGTTAGAGCGTCAAGCTTATGATTGCGACGTTGTGAGTTTGAATCCCAGACTGAGCTGCATGTTGTGTTCTTGAGCAAGACACTTTATTTCACGTTGCTCCAGTTCACTCAGCTATAGAAATGAGTTACAACATCACTGGTGCCAAGCTGTATTGGCCGGCCTTTGCCTTTCTCATGGATAACACTGGTGGTGTAGAGAGGGGAGGCTGGTATGCATGGGCGACTGCTGATCTTCCATAAACAACCTTGACCGGACTTGTGCCTGGAAGGGTGGCTTTCTGGGTGCAATCCCATGGTCAGTCATGA
>NC_068987.1:87917031-87918637 GCF_001194135.2 Octopus bimaculoides
ATATATATATATATATATATATATATATATATATATAAATAAATACATATGTATGTATGCATGCATTTATGTATATATGTATGTACGTATATATGTATGTACATATGATTCATGTCTTCATATAACAGTGACACTTGTGAATATATTTCACTGAAAAAATTATATTTTTTCCTCACATCTGAGCAGCAGATGTTAATGTTTCTTCTCAAGGCATAAATAATTAACAACTTGTTTTTAACAGACATCTTTGTTCAGCTTCATAAGAGATCATTTTTCGATATTTTTTGTATATCTTTTGTCTTTTAAATACCATAGTTGATACAATTCTTGATCAGGCAAATATTCTGTAGTTTTTTTAAACAATTCTCCAAGTATTTTCTTTCTTTTTTCTTTTAAACCAAGGTTACAAAGTCAATTGCATAAAAAATAACACAAACTTTTGAAAGCATAGTAGATTGTGTTAGAAAGAAGCCTGAGATGAAGATATTGCCAGCAAATTAAATACAGGGAGACATCCTAGCTCCTTTTCTCTTTGTGATTGTAATGGTCTACATCCTTAGACAAATTCTTCACTCCTATCCAAAACAAAGACCTCACCATCGAGCAGTTTTCACTTCCTGGTCATCAGATTTAGCACCTTCAGACTATAATCTCTTCGGCCCCATGAAAGAGGGTTTGAGAGACAAACATTATTCCAGTGACAAGGAAGTGAAAACTGTAGTGAAGAAGTGGCTCACAGAACAGTCGACAGAATTTTACGGGGCAGGGATACATGCTGTCATTCGAAGTTGGAACATTGCTATTGAGAGAAATGGTGACTATGTTGAGAAGTAGGGATGTGATCTACAGAGGACCAGCTTCATTTTGATGTAAGATATAGATGTTCCTGTGTTGGTAATTATACCTGTCCTATACAAAATGGCATTACTTTTTGACTCACCCTCGTAATAACAATAATCCTCAGATGGAATTTATAAAGAATTAATGCATTAAAATATTTATAAATTCCATCCAAGGATTATTGCTATTACTAACTGTGGTTTGGATTTTGACTGTTCCTTCTAGCATGTAAGCTTTCCTGTTAGAGGTCACTTCTTTTCTATATAAATGTACAATAATTTTATTTGGAAAATTATGTTGTCTATTTGACTATTTTATGCATGCTAGGCCACTAGCAGAAAATTTCTCTTCTACCCTATATTATATATATATATATATATGTATATATATGCGGGTAAAAATAAATACAAAAAAAGGGGTTTTGTATGATTGTGTATAGAGGAATATATTATTTTGTTTAAAAGAGTTCCAACACTGTCTGTTTTTTATGTTTTATTTATATTCCTGCAAAACCAATGTGGGATATAGAATATGGAATATACAATATATAATATATAATATAATATACAATATATAATATAAAATAAAAATGGATGGTACTATGAAATAAAGTATTGAATGTCTTATTGAATATATGGAATATGTCTTATTGAATAGATGAAATATTGAGTGTTCAATATAAAGGATTAAATATATAAAGGCGAATACGTATTTTCTATACTTTGTGGTATTTCATCATGGCCGGTATGACAGACTTTAACCGGCC
>NC_068987.1:87919365-87920883 GCF_001194135.2 Octopus bimaculoides
ATTTCACAATATATAATATATAAATATATAATTTAGAGAAAAAAACCACAATTATTTAATTCATCCATGAAAATCCACAATCACACACACACACACACACATATATATATATATATATATATATATATATATACATGCATATAATGCTACATGTGGTATTCAGAGAATAGCAGACGTGGATGTGTTAGAGAAGGACACCACATATCCCAGCACTTATGAGACATGCTTCTGCATGCTGAACTGGGTCATGTGGTGGAACAACATATTGGAAACTCAAGTTGCCCCATTGACCTCAGCTTGATGATGATGATGATGAGGGGGAGGAGGAGGAGGATGTGCATGTTTGAGTGTAGGAAGGCAGTTAGTGACTCACATATTCCATTACTCAGAGTTTTATTAGCATGCAAGCATACGTTTAATCGATCAGATGTCAGTGGTGAGAAGATGCAATTGATAAGACAGGAGCCTTCATGACTAAGGAATTATGAGTAATGACCAGGTGAGTCATTCATTCACTGCCTGAAAACAAATATAAACTCTACATAATAACAGTAGTCTCTTCTCTTTCATTTGGGCACACACACATACATGCATGTGTGTGTGTGTGTGTGTGTGTGGTTTGTTTTTATGTCCAGTTATAATAGAAACAATTTTACATTAAACTGATGAGTTGCTCAATACTTTTGTAGAATACAAATTCATAATTCTTAAGCAAAAATATTATTGACAGTGACTTCGAAGTTTTGGCAAGTTAAACCATCATTGGATTGCGATGCATTGAAGTTGGTCTTGGCTCTATATAGTCTCTGTTGAGTTAAAATCTTCCTTGGGTATGTGGGTTTGAGTGGAGTTAGGCAATTAGGTTTTAGTGTTGATTGTTAGGGAGAGGTGTTTTGGAGAAATTTTTATTGATTAAATTTGGAGTTATGTCATTGCTTAAAATTTGTGTATGCAGAACTTTGTAAGCATGGGTGCATACTTAGGTGTGCCTCTCTCATTAAGTAGGTACAGGATGTGTCTGTAGTTATTTATTTTTGATTAATCCTTTCCTTTGATATTGTAAAGGGCAAAAGTACAGAGTTCAGTATTTAAAACCATAATAATTGGGTGTGTATCTTTGATCTTTGTTTCGTCAAAGCTAAGGGTTAAATTCAATAAAAGCAAAACTGCTGACACATCCTAAACCTACCTAACAAATGGGACACACCTAAATATATGTGTGTGTGTGTGTTTGTAGTAGGTACAGGTGGGGCTGTGTTATAAGAACTTTGCATCCCAACCACATAGTTCTCAGTTTAATCCTACTGTGTGGTGCTTTGGGCGAGTGTCTCCTTTTATAATCTCAGACTCACCAAAGCTTTTCAAATGGATTTGGTAAATGGAAACTGAAAGAAAATCCACCTCAACTTTTCTATGCAAGCATGGAGAAACGGTTCTTAAAGTGATAGTGGAAATATGTATATCATTATCATATGAGAGTGTATATATGTATATATGTATATATATATATATATATAT
>NC_068987.1:87921050-87925032 GCF_001194135.2 Octopus bimaculoides
ATATATATAGTGAGAATTTACAAAAAAACAAAAGATGAAGATGGGTGTGTAAACAACAAACAGATATATTAGTTTAACGCTCCAGAAGTGAGAAAGTCTTTTATGTTTTGAGCCTATGCTCTTCAACAGAAAGGAACATGAGGAAATAAACAGGGAGAGAAAATAGTAAAATTATATATATATACAGGGTGTGGTGAATATTTCGTCATCTAAATTACCCAAAAAGGAAAATAACAAATCTCATTTTAACAGATATATTTACCAAAATTATATAAAAATATCTTGAAATACTAAAGAGTAAATCAATTCAATAAAATCACAATTGGCTTCAACCATGGCCCTCCCCCCTTCCACTCCGGACACTTGTCCAGTCACATCCCCAAACTGATATTCTCCCTTACCTGTCATCTGAGTCTCACTCAGTGCCAGCACATCGGCCCTTCTCCTCATCATCACACTCCTTATCTCTCTCCTCTTTACCTCACTTGTACTACACCTACACACATTCCATGTCCCTAATACTAAGGTGAGATTTGGTGTTAACCTTCTCCCCCCCCCCGTTTGTCTTTTTCTTGCTGTCCTTTTAGGAATATGGATTTACAAGGGGGAGAGGATTCCCAATCCCCCTCACTCCTACCCCTTTTAGTCACCTGTTATACCACACAGGGAATATGGTGACTGCATTCTACTCTCCCCACCCCACCCATCAGTCGCAGGGGAGTTTTCTAGTTAACCCATAGCTGGGACCCTTGCGAATGCTACAACTCCAGGCCAGAGTAGACCTGGGAACAATAGTGGCTAAGAGATGGTTCCACACTCCTCAAATTCTGAAACCAGGGCCCCACTACTGGATATAGTTTATAGCCATACCTGTTTATATATATATCATCATCATCATCATCATTGTTTAACGTCCGCCTTCCATGCTAGCATGGGTTGGACGACTTGACTGAGGACTGGTGAAACCGGATGGCAACACCAGGCTCCAATCTAAATTTGGCAGAGTTTCTACAGCTGGATGCCCTTCCTAACGCCAACCACTCAGAGTATTATTCTGCTTATTGTTTTGTCCCTTGTCTGTCCACTAACGGTCTTGTCTCAGGCCCATCTTGTTTTGTTATGTTTTGGTCCCATTCCCAGCAAGTTTCTTGCTTGTGCCTCCAGAGTGAAATATATTATTTTGTTTAAAAGAGTTCCAACACTGTCTGTTTTTTATGTTTTATTTATATTCCTGCAAAACCAATGTGGGATATAGAATATGGAATATACAATATATAATATAATATAATATACAATATAAAATAATGGCCAAATATTGCATTTGAAACTCTGGCCAATAACTGACAAGGAACTGGTAACCTTCTGTGTTTTCTGCTCACCTGTGTATTTAGTATATGTTCGTTTGTTTATTTACTACATGTTTTTTGAATTATATAAACATCACAGATGCTCAGAAAACAGATTCCATCACATGCCAGGGGAAGAAACTAGAAGTAGTCAATAGCATCCGCTACCTAGGTGACCAAGGCTGTAGTGGGGAGTGGATGCTCAGAGAGTGTTACCACTAGAATAAGAATAGCCCAGGCAAAGTTCAGAAAGTTTCTACCCCTACTGGTGACAAAGGGCATCTCGCTCAGAGTGAAAGGTAGGTTGTACGATGCATGTGTGTGAACTGCCATGCTTCACGGCAGTGAAACATGGGCCGTGACTGCTGAAGACATGTGTAGGCTCGAAAGAAATGAAGCTAGCTGATCCACTGGATGTGTAATGTCAGTGTGCACACATGACAGAGTGTAAGTACCCTGAGAGAAATGTTGAACATAAGAAGCATAGGATGTGGTGTGCAAGAGAGATGTTTGCATTGGTATGGTCATGTACTACGGATGGATGAGGAGAGTTATATGATAAAGTGCCACTCCCAAACAGTGGAAGGAATCCAGGGTAGAGGGAGACCCAGGAAGACATAGGATGAGGTGGTGAAGCTTGACCTTTGAATGTTGGGCCTCACAGAGGCAATGACAAAAGACCGAGACCTCTGGAGATATGCTGTGACTGCAAAGACCTGGCAAATAAAGTGAGTCCCCAGCTGTAACCTACACCAGTGTCGCATAACCAGCCCACTCAAAAGTACCTTGGATTGTAGGGTGACATGCCATGCTTGAGGAGACCTACTGAGTCAAGTACATCAACATAAACATAAATATCAAAATCAAATCAAATGGAAATTGTAGTTGTGATGCCTGTGCTGGTGGCACATAAAAAGCACCATCCAAATGTGGCCGATGTCAGCGCTGCCTTGTGTGCCGGTGGCAAGTAAAAAGCACCATCTGATTGTGGTCGATGCCAACCCCTTCTAGCCCCTGTGCCAGTAGCATGTAAAAAAGCACCCAATACACTCTCAGTGTGGTTGGTGTTAGGAAGAGCATCCAGCTGTAGAAATACTGTCACATCAGACTGGAGCCTGGTGCAGCCTCCTGGCTTCTCAGACCCCAGTGGAACCATCCAACCCATGCCAGCATGGAAAACGGATGCTAAATGATGATGATGATGATGATATATATATGGTGGTGCACCAGCATGACCGCAGCCACTTGGCTGAAACACATAAATAAATAAATAAATATGTATATATATATAGGTATGTCAAATTTTCTGTTTGTTGTCTTCTTTTTATTTAATCCTGGAAACAAAAATGACTGAAACAAGTAAAAGAATAAAAGAATATAAACACAGACATATGCATTTACAGGCATTGATTTAATTTGCTCAAAACGGCAGCCAAGTCTCCTTCACATTATTCCCCACCATCATGAAAAAGGAAGGACACTCTGGATAATGTGATCCAGATCCACTCTGCCAGGGATCAAACAACAGCAAAATGTATAATGATAGAAACAAGGACTCACTTGTCACTCCAGTCTTCATCCTTGAAAGTTCGGATAATTCTCGAGTTTTCAGCATGTCCTTGAACGCATGCTTTATCAAATATTGCCTCCATGCAGTAAGCTACCCAATGAGAACAAAAATACAGATTAAACCATCTGAGCAATGGTTTAGTAAGTGTTGAGCATTAAAAAGCTGATCAGAAATGCTTATGTAGTCAGGAAAAAACAACGACAATTCAATGGCAAGGTATTATTTGCATAATTTTAGTAAGTACAAGAGACAATTCACAACCTGTTTTAGTCTATTTAAACCTCATCAGCTAAGCATAAACTTTGCACTAAATATAAGGATTAATAAGAAAATCACTAAGTAAATATACACAGAGTTCCAAAATAATTTAAACACTAACAACACAAAAGAATAAATAGAAAATTCACACATGAGATGGGATGTTAATTTCTCATCAGTTAATGTCTAAAATATCCTTACAATTTCATGCCTTTAATAATAATATTGATCATTTTTTTGTGGCATAAGCAGCAAGAAGCTGATGGGGACAGCAAACAAATATTAGGGAGAGAGACGAAAGCAAACATGACACAAATGTGAATATACAAACAAAATAAACCTTTCAAGGCCGTGCCCCCAGCATGGCCACAATCCAATGAGAGAAACAAGTAAAATAGATAAATAGACAAATAAATAAAGCAAAAAAAAAAAATGTAAATCTTCCTTCTGACACAACACAAGTAGCTGCCATCAGTAGAATTATATGGCTAGATCTCATATAACTGCCATCAGTAGAATTATATGGCTAGATCTCATATAGCTTCCATCAGAATTATACAGCCAGATCTCATATAGCTTCCATCAGAATTATACAGCCAGATCTCATATAGCTGCCATCAATAGAATTATATGGTTGATGTCATATAGCTACCATCTGTAGAATTATATGGCTAGATCTCATATAACTGCCATCAGTAGCATTATATGGCTAGATCTCATATAGCTACCATCAGAATTATACAGCCAGATCTGATGTAGCTGCCATCAATAGAATTATATGGCTAGATCTCATATAGCTTCCATCAGT
>NC_068987.1:87925176-87928267 GCF_001194135.2 Octopus bimaculoides
GCCGTGCCCCCAGCATGGCCACAATCCAATGAGAGAAACAAGTAAAATAGATAAATAGACAAATAAATAAAGCAAAAAAAAAAAATGTAAATCTTCCTTCTGACACAACACAAGTAGCTGCCATCAGTAGAATTATATGGCTAGATCTCATATAACTGCCATCAGTAGAATTATATGGCTAGATCTCATATAGCTTCCATCAGAATTATACAGCCAGATCTCATATAGCTTCCATCAGAATTATACAGCCAGATCTCATATAGCTGCCATCAATAGAATTATATGGTTGATGTCATATAGCTACCATCTGTAGAATTATATGGCTAGATCTCATATAACTGCCATCAGTAGCATTATATGGCTAGATCTCATATAGCTACCATCAGAATTATACAGCCAGATCTGATGTAGCTGCCATCAATAGAATTATATGGCTAGATCTCATATAGCTTCCATCAGTAGAATTATACAGCCAGATCTTGTATAGGTGCCATCAGTAGAATTATATGGCTAGATCTCATATAGAAAATAATTAAACAAATTCAAATCACAGGTCATCTTCTTTATCTAATCTCATCCCCAAGCTGCTGAAATCAAATAAACTACCAAAATTCAAAATCCTAACTAAAACAAGCAACATCAAATCAAACATCAACAATGGACGATTATGGGAGAATCTAACTTTCTTTTATTTTACTTTATTGCATTTATTTATTAAATTTTTCATTAAACTACATTTTTCATACAATCAGTGTTTTATTTCATCCAGTGTTTTTTTCATCTTTTCTTTATATCTTTTCTAACAAGAATGTTCTGGAAGACAGCAAAACAGATTGTCTGATGTAATTTCAGCCACCGTCTGCATACAATTGTCAACCATTTGCATTCAGTTCCTTTTATTTCTTCATTTGTTCAATAAAATACTACACCTTTAGAACTAAGACAGCATTGTTGTAACCTTTAGATTGCCAGTGCAATATTTTGCACAATCAGCTAAAATAAATAAAAGTGTTTGTGGATATATATATGTGTGTATATGTGTTATATGTGTGTGTATGTATATACGTAAGTAAGTATATATGCTTATTTTAACATGTTTAAGTTGATTGTAGAATCCAAACCTGGTCATTAACAAGGTGATATGGATTTTATTTATTTCTTTTTTTATTTCATTTAAAGTCAAGACAATTCCAGAGATCTGTGAATATGTGAGTGAGTTAATGTAGGTATATAATGATATACCTGCATTAATGGAAAGTGTATGAATTAATAATACGTATGTCTGCAAATATATATCTATCTCTATATCTATTAACCTGCCTCTCTCTCTCTCTCTCTCTTTCTCTCTCTCTCTCTCTTTCTCTCTCTCTCTCTATCTATCTGTCTATTTACCTATCTATCTTTCTATCTCTCTTTTACTTGTTTCAGTCATTTGACTGCGACCATGCTGGAGCACTGCCTTTAGTCGAGCAAATCAACCCCAGGACAATCAAGATGAGGAGGACACCAGTCTGACTAATATAAACAGGATACAAAAGAACTGCTGTTTGCTACATATCAACAGCTGTTGAATCATAGGGTTAAACGTACAAGTACAGGCATGACTACTTCTCAACCACTTGGCTTTGGTTCCAATCCCACTGTAGAGAGCAGCATCATAAAATATCAGAGAGACAGAGAGAGACACAGAGAGAAGACAATGAGGGAACACTATTATGTAATGAATTAAAATTAGCTTTCTGTTGTTGAAATGTTTTGATAATAAAAGAAATTTTAAAATCACATTTTGATAAGAATATATTAAAAATTTGAATTTTTTACAATTTTCTAGACAGTGTAGACTTCAATAATTGCTTTCTTTTAATAAAAGTAATATACTCCAAAATAATTAAAAACAACTTTTTTTTATAGTAAAGATTCTGGGTATGATGTAGTTTAGGACATATTTATAATCATCTTCACAAAACAATCCTAACACTGCATAAATAACTGTGCTTACAAAATATAGTACATATCATATCATGCTGTGAGTTGTGATATTTAACTAAGCTTTGCTTGTATATTATTGAATGCTTGTTTATAACAAAAGATGACTTGAGAATCACCATATTTGATGGCATATAAGATGCACTTCTCCTTTTAATAAAATGTCTCCAAACTTCCTGGGTTCTATATTCAGAATTGGGCCCTTCCACAAGCTAATTTTGGCCCAGATTCTTACTAGTGTAGGCTAATTGTAACCCAAACTTTCCCTTCTACCTCACCCAACTGACACCATAATAATCCTTTCTACTATAAGTACAAGGCCTGAAATTTGGGGGGAGGGGGCAGTTGCTTAGATTGATCCCAGTACGCAACTGGTGCTTAATTTAACGACCGTGAAAGGATGAAAGGCAAAGTTGACCTCGACGGAATTTGAACTCACAACTGACACCATAATAACAGTATATCTACTTAAACATTATCAGTTTTCCTTGTATTGTAAAAGTATGTACCATAACAATGGATTGGTAATGCTCACCAGTGCCAGCTGATGATGCGTGACAATTAGACTTAAACAGATTCAAGTAATGCTCTTCATGGCACCGAAGAGGAATGTATTATTTGAAGACAGTAAGGCGGAGAGCTGGCAGAATCATTAGCACGCTGGACAAAATGCTTAGCGGTATTTCACCCATTGCTACGTTCTGAGTTCAAATTCCGTCAAAGTCGACTTTGCCTTTTATCTTTTCAGGGTTGATAAATTAAGTACCAGTTGTGTACTGGGGTCGATCTAATCAACTGGCCCCCTCCCCCCAAATTTCAGGCCTTGTGCCTTTAGTAGAAAGGATTATCAGAAGACAGTAATATGTAAATGGACGTTAAAACAATGATGGTGATTATAGTTTCATAAGAAAGCAATCCTAAAAATAGATTCCACATTCACTTATATCCTGACTTGATTCCATGTCTTCTCTTAATTTCTTGTCATTCATTTCAAAAACCAAATCTAAGTTAAATTGTTCAGCTTTTATTCCATGACTTCTTGAAAAAACAATAAAAGCAAGAAATTCTCCTCTTTTTCTTTGCTTTTTTTTTTTTTTTTTTTTTT
>NC_068987.1:87928277-87932922 GCF_001194135.2 Octopus bimaculoides
GCAAAAAGTGATTTTCTCTTTCTTTCTTGAAGAAACTTCACAGCAGGGAAATTGAAAAAAAACCATTAAGGCATACATCAGGTCGTCAGGTCACGCTGGAAACTCCATCTTTTTTAAATATCTTCTTTGTGGATTTTTTTATATTATAATTTTCCTTGTCATCATATTCATTGTTGTCATCATTACCATCATCATCATCACCATTGCAATTTTCATCACCATTATCATCATCGTTATTGTAGTCATTTTTTTTTCTTTTTTTTATATCCTTTCCATCACGAGCCTGTGTCATCACCACTGCTGTCATCATCGTTACTGCTCTCATCATCATCATCATCATCATCATTACTATCATCGCCATTGCAGTTTCCATCATCATCATCATCATCGTCATTACCATCATCGCCACCAACATCATCAAAACTACCATCATCGTGATCATCATCATCGGCAGCAGCAGCAGCAGCACTACCACCACCACCACCACCATCACAGAAGGCTGGAAATGAATAACCTTGTTTGTATGACAATCATGGTGATGCTCATTTACAACAATCACATGATATCAAGGATACATACACACACACACACACACACACACACACATGTAATACACACATTCATACATACATTACACACACAAGCACACACCTCAAATATCAGAAAGAAGAATTCAAACCACTTCAAAACAAGCGGTATGGAGAAATCGACCGGCTAAGTCGTACAAGTGCAATCTCTGAGTGGAACAGTAAAAATATGCAAGACTTTTCTCAAGTCCCAAATGTGAATTTGTCTGTGTTAACTACATCTCAAAGATGGAGCCTTGTGTCTTTGTTGGAAACCGACTCCCTCCTCAGTAGAAGATTTATAAGAATTAAAAAGTAAAAGCTACATACATAGGCACAGGAGTGGCTGTGTAGTAAGTAGCTTGCTTACCAACCACATGGTTCTGGGTTCAGTCCCACTGCGTGGCACCTTGGGCAAGTGTCTTCTACTATAGCCTCGGGTTGACCAAAGCCCGTTGTATGTATATATGTATGTGTGTGTGCATATGTTTGTGTTTGTCCCCCCAACATCGCTTGATAACCGATGCTGGTGTGTTTACTTCTGCGTAATTTGGCAGTTCAGCAAAGGAGACCAATAGAATAAGTACTAGGCTTACAAGGAATAAGTCCTGGGGTCGATTTAATCGACTAAAGGTGGTGCTCCAGCATGGCTGCAGTCAAAAGACTGAAACAAGTAAAAGAGTAAAAAGACATACATTCATACATACACACATACACACAGACATACATTGTCTCATCTTTATCATCATTTTAACATCCACTTTTCCATGCTTGAATAAGTTGGATGGGGTTTATTTGGGGCAGATTTTACAGCTGAGAATGTCCCTTCTTACACCAACCCCTTTACAGAGTGTACTGGGTGCTTTGTACATGGCACCAGCACAGATGCTTTCAATGTGGCACCAGCACATAACACCTTTAATTGTCTCTGAATCCACCATAAATTGCCTTTACTTATCCTTTCCTTTATTAATGTCATAAATTGTCAAAGAACCTATTGTATTTATTCATGTATAAGTTGTACTCAAGTGTAAGCTGGGTCCCTAATTTAGAGATAAATCTTGGTGCGATTTTTTTTTTGTTTAGTTTTAGCTTTGCCTAGTGGTGCATCCCAGTTTTTTTTCCAGTTGAAATCAGGCATAAACTGTAATTTATACACAAGGAGCCACGGTACACACACACACACACACACAATTATTATTTTAATATCCACTTTTCGATACTTGTATTATTCAAACAGAATTTATTTGTTTCTACTCAAGGCACAAGGCCCGAAACTTTGGGGGAGGTGGCCAGTCGATTAGATTGACCCCAGTACGCAACTTCTACTTAATTTATCGACCCTGAAAGGATGAAAGGAAAAGTTAACCTTGGCAGAATTTGCACTTAGACAGAATAAGTCATAGACATACAAGTTACAGTAATCCCTCGATTATTGTGGGTATTACGTTCTAAAACCCCTTGCGATGGGTGAAAATCCGTGAAGTAGGATCAGCACCATTCTGTATATTTTTTCTTATATTTTTATAATTTGTGTATATTTATTTTATTATAAATGCAAAACAACACCACAGAGGAATCAATGTCAGCTTAAATGATAATCCACGATGGGTGAACCGCGATAGGTGAACCACAATATAGCGAGGGATTACTGTAATTGATGGTAGATGAAATAAATATAACTGTGTTGATTTATAAAATAATAGTTTCAAATTTTGGCACAAGGCCAGCAATTTCGAGGGAGGGGCTAAATCGATTACATCAACTCCAGTATGCAACAGGTACTTATTTTATTGACCCTGAAAAGATAAAAGGCAATGTCGACTTTGACAGAATTTGAACTCAGAACGTAAACATGGACGAAATATCACTAAGCATTTTGTCTAGTGAGCTAATGATTCTGCCAGCTTGTTGCCTTGTGGACATATAAAATAATCATGACATTCTACTTACTATAAGGATCAATGTATGCTTCTCCAAATGACAACCAAATTTCTTGGTCATATTTCAAAGAGAGGACATCTTTAAGTTCTTCACCAGAACTTAAGAAAACTTTCTGAACGTTTGGTGCAATCTTTGGTTTTTGAGTATTACTTAGGCGCTGACTGATTGACAAATCATCATAGAGCTGAAATAAACAAAAAAAAAAAAGGAGGAGAAATATAAATGGTGGCGAGGAATTGAAGGAAAGTAGAAATTTGGTAGACATGGAAAATCTGTCAGAGAAACATTTCTTATTTTAGGGTAGCAGACCTAATCTGTCTCCTGGTTTAATATCACTATCCAGTCCTTTGGGTGATTTTAAAAGAGATCATTGGTTACAAAGATTTGATTCAGGTCTCTGGTTTGAAGACAATTTCTTCTTTTCTTCTTATTAGTCAAATAAGCTCTATAAAGGGTTCCAGATGACACCCTTTTTCTCTCTGACTGAATCATTAGACAGAATCTACCACAGTGTTTTCCTTAGGATCCACCCTGCTCTCTCACTTGAATGGAGGGAGTTTCATCTCACAAGTTACATGGTGACATCACTAGTGCTGGTGGTAGGAAAAAAGCACCGAGGACACTCTGTAAAGTGGTCATTAGGAAGATTGTTCAGCCTTAGAAATCATGTTCAAGCAGACAGTAGAGATCAGCACAGTCATCTGATTTGTCAGTTCCTTTCAAACCATCCAAGCGAAAATATCTAAGTCATCATCATCATTTAAAGTTCTATTCAGGGATGTGTTGGATGGTTTCAGGATCTGAAGGGTCCAGGGACTGCATCCTGCTCCAGTGTCTGCTTTGGTATGGTTTCTATGGCCTGATGCCCTTCCAAATGCCAACTACTTGACAGTGTGTACTGGGTGCTTTTTGTGTACTACCACCACTAATGAAGTCATCATGAAGGTCGCAAGACTATGAACCCCTCAAGGGGTGGGGATATATATGTGAAGAAGTTAAGGTATGCGAGAAGGGGAATGAGTAGAACAGGTTCTTGTAGAGGAACCACACAGTTACCCAGATTTTGAGGAGAGAGAGAGAGAGAGAGAATTAGAAACCATGAAGAGATAACTATAAATAGTGGTGATGAGGTGTCGAAGTGTCAGAAGAAATTCTACCTGAGAATCGGAGTAAAGATATTGATAACATAAAAATAAAAGTTGGAATTATATTCTATGGTTAAATTACATCACAGCAATTGGCAAGAATAAAGATCTGAAGAATACTCTATGAAACAAACTACAAACCATTTGAAATAATTTGAAATGATTTAAAGATGTTCAAAGAAAATATGGAACCATTCACTACTGAAGATGTCCAACTAAGATCATTTATCTAAGAGGATACCTGATATTGATGTTCTCAAAGAATGTAAGAAAAATCTTAATATTGATCTAGGATCAGTTGGAAGGATTTCCTCTTTGAGAGATCCTTCAAAGATTCCTAGCAAATGCCTGCAAGAGATCGTTTCATAATCTATTTCTTTTTATTCATCAAAAGATGGAAAGAATCAATAACTTTTTTTTTTTCCCAATTTCTTTGAAACTTCAATAGCTAATAATTTCCTTAAGAAACTTTAGAGAATGAGTAAACACGACAGCAAAGAACACAAGAATTTGGTTATTAAAACAGATAAGCAATTAACTAAGCAGTATTATTACTGTATTGTTATTATTATTATTATTATTAAAGCAACATTATATTATAAGTTCCAATTCTATCAAAAATTTCATTAATCTGCGTTAACAATAAGTCTTCCTGTTGCATAAAAGATTCTGAAATGTAATTAATGGATGGGATTATTGGAGTAAATTCCATTAAAAGATATCAAAGTTGCTCAGGAAGTCTTTCTCAAGATGCTGTCGTATTCTCCAGAATGGTTTATTGTTTCTAACATATGTGATAGTGTTCAGATTTTCTCAGGGTTCACTTAATATCTTTTACTTTCGCAAAGCGGTTATAAAGACATACATACATACATACATACATATATATATATATATATATATATATATATATAAACAGATACACACACACACATATATGCATACATACATACATACACACATACATACATACATACATACATATATATA
>NC_068987.1:87933871-87941285 GCF_001194135.2 Octopus bimaculoides
ATATATATATATATATAAACAGATACACACACACACATATAGATGTAGAGGTGCAATGACCCAGTGGTTAGGGCAGCGGACTCATGGTTGTAGGTTCACAGTTTCAATTCTCATGATCAGCTGGTGCTTTTTACATGCCACCGGCACGGAAGCCAGTCAAGGCGGCGCTGGCATCAGCCACGTTCAGATGGTGTTTTTTACGTGCCACCAGCACAGGGATCACAACTACAATTTCCATTTGATTTTCATTTTGATGTTGATGTACTTGACTCAAGGTTTCCTCAAGCACAGCAGGTTACCCTATGATCCAAGGTACTTTTGAATGGGCTGGGGCTGGTTATGCAAAACTGGTGTAGGATACGCTGTAAACTCACTTAATTTGTCGGGTCTTCGCAGTCACGTTATAAACAAAAAGTCAAAATACTTACCCTTTGCAAAAGTTTTTTCTGGTCCCCATTGGTACCTTTGAAGGCTTCTCCCAAATTGAAGTAAAATATTTTACATGGGGTCACAGATCCATTCTCGTAGGTCTTGAAGGAAAAAAAGAAGATGCGTTACATTTAACCCTTTTATCATTCGTAGTGCTCTGACAAATATGATGCTTATTTATTCATGTTGTTTGGAATTACCATTCATAATCTGAGAGTTCTGAGAGTTCGGTGTATAATTTTGGTAATATACTTCTTTCATAAATATAATGTTTTTATTGTATTTATAATTAAAGTTAATATGTATTATATTTGTTTTATCTAATTTTTATTGTCAAAATAAATCTTTGATAATAATATGTTTAAATTCATGTTAATTTTATTTTTCGAATGATATTGTTGGGTAGGTGTGAGAGGCCAGATCTGGCGAGTTTGACCAAAAAAGAAGTAGAATATTTGGACTGGATCCGTTGGATGTGCAACATCAGTGTGCATGTACAACAAAGTGCAAATGTATTGAGAGAAAAGTCGGGAATAAGAGGAATCAAAAGTAGCAAAGGAATCAAAAGTAGAAAAGTCTACGTTGGTTTGGATATGTGGTGTGTATGAATGAGGACAGCTGCATAAAGAAGTGCTGATCACTGAAAGTGGATGGTGCCTGTGGAAGAGGGAGACCCAGGAAGACATGGAATGAACCAACCCCTTTACAGAATGTCCTGGGTGCTTTTAAAGTGGAGCCAGCATGGATGTTTTTTATGTGGCACAACAACAACAACATAACGCAAAGCATTAGTAGAAAATAGATTCTAAAGAAGAACTGTGCATTTTCGTATTGTGTGTGGGTGTGTGTGTCTCTCTTTCTCTCGTTATCTCTATCTCTGTCTGTCTCTCTCTCCCTCTCCCGTTATCTTTATCTCTGTCTGGCTGGCTGTCTCTCTCGTTATCTTTATCTTTTTCTCTTTCTCTCTCACTTTCTCTCTCTCTCTCTCTTGTTATCTCTATCTCTGTCTGTCTGTGTCTCTCCCTCCCTCTCCCATTATCTTTACCTCTGTCTCTCTCCCTCTGTCTTTCTCCCTCTCCCCCTCTCTCTCTCTCCCTCCCTCTCTCTCTCTCACTTAACCTCAAACTATTTGGAATAGATGCCTAAGTGACGGAATGGAATCAATGCATCTGGCAGACTATTGTACAACCTGAAAAGAGAGAAAAACCGTTCCTTATCTGTTAAATGTTATACAGTCTGAAGCCGAACAGTGTAAAAATCTTCCAATTCAAAGACAAGAATGGAACGAACAGCAACCAGGAAAAGCTTTTGCCAAGAGTATAGGTTTTTCTTCTTCACTTATAAAGAATTGCATGAAAGAATGTTCAATGTTGAATATGTTTGATGCTGTTGTTGGTCTCGCAGAACTCTGCTTATGCATAATCACCACCTGGATAAAGAATTACGTTTGCTAGCACTTCGGATATGGAAGATTCCAGTCAATTCTGGAACCATTCTACAGCACACTTTCAGCTTTATCAGATTCTGTGATTCATGAAGACATAAATCCTTTGTATTTCATCTTTATTTTGTGCTGTTTTACATTTGTTTTTGTTTTTTTTTCCATCTTTTATCTTTTACTTGTTTCAGTCATTTGATTGTGGCCATGCTGGGGCACTACTTTGAAGAGTTTTAGTCAAACAAATTAACCCTAAGACATGTTATTTTTTGCTTGTTTGTATATTTCTAACAGGAATGAAGTATTTTGGATTCTGAGACTGTTATCATCATCATTTAACGTCTGTCGTCCATGCTGGGATGGGTTGAACAGAGCTGGCAAGCCAGACGGTTGCATCAGGTTCCAGTCTGATTTGGCTTAGCATCTATAACTGGATGTCCTTCCTAATGCTAACCACTTTAAAGAATGTATGCTGGGTGCTTTTACGTGACACCTGAGAAGCACTTCCACGTAGCACCGGCACAAGTGTTTTTCATGTGGCACCGACACAGGACTCTTTCAGGCTAATCCTCTTCACTTTCATTGGCACACAGCCACTTCCCTCAGTTCCACTCAACTAAGAAGTCTTTGTCTTGCAAGTTACTTTGCAACCCTGCTAGTGCCAGTGCCATGAAGAACACACATGTGATGGTGTCACATGAGAAGCACCGGTGCCAGTGCCGAGTAAAAGACACCAAGTACACTCTGTAGAGTGGTTGGCATCAGGAAGGGTATCCAGCTATAAAAACCTTGCCAGAACAGATGACAGGGGCCTGGTGCAGCTCTCTGGCTTACCAGCTCCAGTCAAACTGCCCAAACCATGCCAGGATAGAAAATGGATGTTAAACGATGGTGATGATGATAATTGAAATGAGAGATATTAGTAGTATGAGAATACAAAATGTTCCATTCATGTTGCAAATATACAAACAAGCAAAATAAAAATGATAATAATAATAATAATAATAATAATAATAATAATAATAATAATAATAATAATAATAAAAATAATCTACCAAATTAATATCCAACTGTGCAGCATTGTAAAATAATGAAGTTGAACAAATGACAACATATTGTTGACTGATTTCTCAACAGCAAACATCATGGACTCAAATATTTAGCGCAAACTTTTCAGCTGTTCAAAAAATATTCTAACAAATAAATGTTTTGATCACAGCTTGATTGATTCTCTTGGTTTTGGTTTTGGTAGTAATGTTTGAACATCACAAAGAATACCTGACAGTATTTGTTTTGGATCTTTATGTTCTGAGTTCAAACCCTTCTTTGAAGGACAATCAAATAAAGTACAGTAGAGTACTGGGATCAATAAATTTGACTGTTGCTTTCTACCAAATAGGAGACACTGTGTCTATGTAAAGAGACCATCAAGCACTTATACACACATGTACACACACAATGATAATTTCCACCCACCAAATTGAATCACAAGGCTTTGGTTGGCACAAGGCTGTAACAGAAGAAACTTGCCCAAGGTGTGACTGAACCCAAAACCCTGTGACTGGGACCAAGCTTCCTAACCACACAGCAATTATTATTATTATTATTGTTTATTATTATTATTCAGTAGTTTTATTTTTATAGCGTGCTTTCACTTCACTACCGAGTGCAGCTCTGTGTGCCTTGGGTATGTGCTGTGGTTTGCTGTGATGCTCTTATGGTTACTGTATTGAAAGTGTTTTGCGTAGGATGTGTGCAGTGCCCAGTAGTGCAATTATTATTATTATTATTTATTATTATTATATATCTGACTTTTGCTTAGCATTTGTACAAGTTGGCTCCAAGTCTCACCCAGAGACCTCAAAAGACAACAATCTGCTGTGCTTGCAAAGACGCATCAAGCTCAGTAAAACCATGGCCATCTTTACACACAGGCATGTCTTTTACGGCCATATTTTCCCCCCTTCCTCTCACACATACAGACACATAATTCTGTCCTTTGGCAAAACTCTCCCACAACCCATCTTCCCACCACCCACTGCAGGCCCCTCCACTCTCCCTCACATGCCCATCCACACACTCTCCATGCCTTTCCATATCAACCATACCCACCTCCCACTCACTCCTATTCCTCTTACCATTAATTCCTATCTCTAAACATCTCCCCTCACACTCTTATGGAACATTCCCCTCTATTCTCCTCTGCACTACTTACCCTCCTCTAACTGTGGGTAGACTCCACTACTTCTCCAACACCATTAGTTCTCTCTCTCTCACTCTGTCTGTCTCTCTGTTTTTCTCTCTAACTCTCTCTCACCTTCCTCTCCTTCCTTGTCCAACTGGGATACCCCAAGTATCTCCTCTATTGTAGAACAGCTGTCTCTGTCCCTCAATCATACTCTAATCTCTCGTTTGGCACACAACCACTTCCTTTGGTTCTGCTTCCTCTCTCAGCTGAGAGGTGTTTGTCTTGCAAGCTACTTGGAGACCCTGTGGGTGCAGGGGCCACGTAAAAAGCACCCATTCTGGTGCCACATAAAAAAAAGCACCCATACTGAAGCCATGTAAAAAAATACCCAGAACACTCTGTGAAGTTGTCGGTGTTAGGAACTTAGCATTCAGTCAAGTAGAGATCACTGAAATATGTAGTATGATTGATAGGATCATCTCTGTGATTGATGGGATCAACTCCATGATTGATAAGGTCAACTCCATGCCAACATCACTGCAGAAAACAGTGGAAGACTGAAAGAATATCAACATAGAGAAGTCGGTAAGATAAAGAGAAAGGAACTTACTTTTAAGCGAAGACCCTTCCTTCCAGTCAAATGAGGGCTGTTTTCAACTTGTACCATATTCTCAGAGTTCTAAGTAAAAATAAAAATAATATAACAGAACAAGAATTACTCAAAATACATCGGAAAGTTGAACCAAAGATGAAACATTCCCATACATTGTTACTTCAAGAGCTAAATATAACAGCTAAATCAATATCTAGCAAATGACAGCCAACTATTTTTAAAGCGGAAACATTTGATAATGTACTAGGGGGTAGACAATTCTTAGGAAGACCATGTCTTGGGGACCTTTTATTTACAGAGCTGCTCGATGAAGGACAACTTGCAGGTTAGATATCATTCCCTACAAAAAATAATAATAATAATAATAATAATCCTTTCTACTACAGGCACAAGGCCTGAAATCCACAGGGAGGGGACTTGTTGATTACATTAACCCAGTACTCAACTGGTATTTATTTCATCAGCTCTGAAAGGATGAAAGGGAAATGCAACCCCAGTCTGCTAACATCTCTGCCAGTTCTCTGACCCCTGAAACTTAATAATATTGATATCAAGATACAGTAATCCCTTGCCATATCATGGTTCACCTATCATGTACTCAGTACATCGTGGTTCACCAATCGCACACTCAATACATCGTGGGTTTCTGCGGCCGATAGGTATTTATATTTTTTTAGATTTCAATTATTTCTGTGGGAGGTTTTGAAACATAACACCTGCAATAGTCGATGGGTTACTGTACTGTCAGGTGGTGAGCTGGCAGAATCATTAACACATTGATTAGCAAATGCGTAGTGGCATTTCGTCCGGCTTCACAGTCTGAGTTCAAATTCCACTGAGGTCAAATTTACTTTCTGTCCTTTCGGGATTGATAAAATAAGTACCAGATGAACACTGGAATCAATTTAATTGATTTGACCCCTTCCCTGAAATTGCTGGCCTTGTGTTAAGATTTGAAATCAGTTTGAAATCAATATTGAGATATAATGGAATATTGAAGCATAACAAAAAGCAGAGTGGAAAATCTTGTAATTAATCTACGAACAGTTGAAATGTGTGAGAAGTTCAATAGATCTCGATTTATCTTTGGAATTAAGGCTATGTTCTTCACAGAATTACTTACCATTCTCTCTTGCTTCAGTTCCTTGAGATATTCAAGTTTTGACTTGATGGTTGCTATAGCATCTTCCAAGTCAGAAATATCGGAATCAAACTGAAATATACACAAAAATAATGGCATAATTTACATGCGTGTGTGTGTGTGTGTATATACATATATACGATGGACTTCTTTGGGTTTCCATTTACCAAATCCACTCACAAGACATTGGTCAACCCAGAGTTATAGTAGAAGACACTTGCCCAAGGTGCCATGCAGTAGGACTGAACCCAGAACCATGAGGTTGGGAAGAAAATTTGTGCTTATATTAAAAATTATTTCCCATACCTCTCTCTCACCCCCGCCCCCCACATACACACATTTGATTTAGTCATGTAACTCCTTTACTTTACTCCTCTCTTCTTATTCCCCTAGCGTAAAGTTCCTCCCACATGCATACACTTTGGGTTCATAGTCTTGCAAGCTGCATGGCAACCTCACTGGTGCTGGTGCCATGAAGAAAGTACCCTTTTATATGCAGTAAAGTGGTTGGCATTTGGAAGGGCATCCAGCTGTAGAAACTTTGCCAGATCAGATTGGAGCCTGGTGCAGCCACTGGCTCTCCAGTCTTCAGTCAAACCGTCCAACGCATGCCAGCATGGAAAACGGACATTAATTGAAGACGATGATGATGATGATATATATATATATTTGTGCACAAAAATACATCCAATAAAACAAACACAAATTAATAAAAAAAATGTTATTCTTTTGCTTTTCTTTTTTAAATTTCATCATAAGAAATTGAAGAAAGAGTATAATTTTTAAAGTTTTCTAAAAATTATTTTCTTTGAAATAATTTAAGATTGAAACGGTAAACAGCAGCAGCAGCACCACCACCACCACCAAAAACAACAACAACAACAGCAACAGCAACAATATATCATATAATAATGTTGTTTCCCTTTTTGTTTTGTGCTGAAGAGAAAATAGACAAATTGAATTACTTGATGAAGACTGCAATTAACTATTAATTGAATTGGAAATTACCAACCTTAGATATTTCTTCCGGCTGTTCAACAGATCCTCTTGATGAAAGTTTAGCAGAGAACTGATGCTTTTTATCAAGAGATTTGTCAGCAACCAACTGAAAACAATTGAAAATGATCAATCTCTTGGATAATCTTTTGGATAATGGATAATGGTGAATAAATTTAGATCTGTTCATATAACTTCAACGAAAATGATTTGATATTAAATCAGATAAATTTATTCTTAAATAAATTTCTTTTTTTTTTTTTTTCTATTGGTCAGATTTCTTTTTAAAGCCAGCGATTGTAATTCTAAGATAGATATAGAGAGACACTGATCAAGAATTAGAGAGGTGTCCTCCAAGAGCCAGTGCAACACAGTAAACTAGATTGCCTCGGTACCAGACACACAACCATGAGATCAGCACAATTTGCCTTTGAAAGCAACATTGTCAGATGTTCATGGTTGTACAAGCTGACTTTTCAATGGCCAAATTCAGGTATTACTCCTCAATAGCTAGATGCAGGTATTTCTATGTGGTAATAAGTTTCCTTTCCAATCAAAGTTTTGTGAATGGTTTTGGTAGATGAAAACTGAAGAAGTCACTATATATAT
>NC_068987.1:87942132-87945435 GCF_001194135.2 Octopus bimaculoides
GTGCTGGTGGCATGTGAAAAGACATTCGAGCGAGATCGTTGCCAGTGCCACTGGACTGGCTCCTGTGCAGGTGGCATGTAAAATACACCATTTTGAGCGTGGTCATTGCCAGAACCGCCTGACTGGCCTTTGTGTCAGTGCCACATAAAAAGCACCCACTACACTCTTGGAGTGGTTGGCATTAGGAAGGGCATCCAGCTGTAGAAACTCTGCCAAATTAAATTGAACCTGGTGCAGCCTTCTGGCTCACCAGTCCTCAGTCAAACCGTCCAACCCATGCCAGCATGGAAAATGGACATTAAATGATGATGATGATGATGATGATGATGATGATGATGACACACTCTGCAGAGTTGTTGGTGTTAGGAAGAATATCCAGCCATATAGAGGAGTACAATGCAGTCCTTACACCCATCAGAACCATCCAAACCATCCAGCGCCTACCAGAACGGCACCTGGATGTTGAATGATGATGATGATGAGGAGGAGAAGGAGAAGGATGATGTGGTAGGTTTCCACACAGTTTCCATCTACGAAATTTACCCACAAAATACTGGTCACCCTGAATTGATAGTAGAATATTGCAGAGTAGGATGGAACCTGAATGCACATGGTGATTAAGTGAGTTAGTTAACCCCAGAGCCATTGCAAGAAGTCGGGGTTCTTTTTTTTCTTTTTGTTAAATTTTTAAAGTAGAAATGAAAAGAAGAAAGAAAGAAAGAAAGAAGGAAGATAAAAATAGAAACTAAAGTAAAAAGAAAGACAAAGGGAATGAAAGAATGAGAGGAGCGGGGGAGGGGAGGGTTGAAATTTTTTTACAGCTGGGCGAACTTCTTACTGTTAACCACTGAACCATGAAGTTAGAGAGTAATTTGTTTTTGTCTGTTAAGTAAACTGAAGGAAACAGAGTCATGTGGTTTGCTCAGGTGTCCAATCAAATAAATGACTAAGGCAAGGTTGGATCTCATGGCTAAAGGGGGCGGGGCAACAGCAGCAGCAGCAGCAGCCAACGCCATAACTTCATGGCTTAGTCTTTAGATTTTTGATTTTATCTTTTACTTGGGGGTCAGTCATTGGACTATGGCCATGCTGGAGCACCACCTTGAAGAATTTTTAGTCAAATGAATTGAACCCCAATACTTATTTCTTTTCTTTAAGCTTGGCACTTATTCTATCAGTCTCTTTTGCTGAACCACTAAAACAAAATCCTGAAATACCACAATCTGTTGGCCAACTACATTTTCCATCCTGTGACCTTCAAGACTTTTGGTAAGGTCGGACCATGAACTGAGAGATTCCTGTCTCACTGGCAACTCACATTGCAGAGGTAATTGGTGAGGCTCATGAGGGCGCATCGGCCTTGCCATCACCCACGGCAATGCTGCAAGCATGCTGACATGTCTCAATAGCCATTAGAAAGGTCCCCCAGTGCCCCCCCTCCCTGCCCCAACTTTTCAACCCAAAGTGGTGAATCATTTTGTTTTTCTTTCTTTTTCTCTCTTTTGTCCAGTTTTCTAGTTTCTAAAACGGTAAACACTATGAAGGCAATAAAATTTTCCATTCTATTTTAAAATGCCAATCACCAATACGACCATTGGCCACAGCAGATCAAACTCGCAGCCTATCTATGGAGTCTCACAGCATCAAAGGGAACTGATTCCATACTAAATAGGGAGCATAACAACCAAATTCATAATTGCCATCTATAGGTGGAGGAATAATGGCACTAAATTTAATTTGTGGTATTGGTTACTCATTATTACATTATTAAATATATTCTTATGCAATACCAGCGTTTGAACAAAAAAACATTTTACTTTGAACCATTCTGCTTGATACCGCATAATTTTACCAATATTCTACCATTTATTTCCAGGAATGATTTGATAAAAAAAAGTCGATCTCAATTATAAAAATTAACCCCTATTCATACAGTCAGGTTCACTTGCTTTGGGGCCTGTTATTCTAAGAGGACACATTCTTTTCTCAGACAAACTGCTGTATAACTATCTCTCTCTCACACACACACTCTCTCTCTCTCTCTCTCACACACACTCTCTCTTTCTCTCTCTCTCTCACACACACACTCTCTCTTTCTCTCTCTCTCCCCTCTGCAAATCTGTTTATACATCTAATATCCTGCAACAACTCAACAATATTCTGAAAATCACTGACATTTTTATTTTTTCTGAACAGCTGCTGTGCGATATATAAATGTTTCTGTTATAGCCATCATCATCATCATCATCATCATTATCACCTTGTCATCATCAGTGTTTTTTCTCACCTTCTATCTCTTCTTCTTCTTCTTCTCCTCCTCTCCTTCCCTTCTTCCTCTTCTTCTCCAACCTTTCTTGCTCCACTTCCTCTTCCCCTTCCTACTCTTCTTCCTCCCCTTCCCTTCCCTCCTCCTCTTTTCTTTCCCCCTCCCCTCTCCTTTCCTCCTTCCCTTCATCTTCCCCCACTCTCTTCTTTCTCCTCCTCCTCCTCCTCTTCATCACTAGCTTCATGTCATCCATCTGCATATTTTCATGATGCAAGAAAAAGACGTTCAAATTCCAAAAGTCACAGAATTACCAAAAAGGGATTCTATGACAAAAACTGTGAACTTATCTCGGGTTCCATTAACAAGACAATCTGAGATCACTCGCAAAAAAAAAAAAAAAAAGTAATAATAATAATAATAATAATGATAATAAAAATCACAAATCACACAAATCTATTATTGATTTTTGTTTTTTACCAGTAAAATACAACAAAAGAAGAAGAAAAAAAAGTATTCAAAGAAATATTGACCTATTCAGATCTTTTGCAAAAATTTTAGTCTTCACTTATTGACTTATGATGATTGTAAATACAGTTTGTCTATAAATTTCCATAGAAATTGGTAACAAAATTAAGTTAGCATCAAATGTCAAAAGCAGATAACAGGTGAATGATTAGAATCACAAAAGATCCATTTTAATTGGAGGCGCAGGAGTGGCTGTGTGGTGAATAGCTTGCTTACCAATCACATGGTTCTGAGTTCGGTCCCACTGATCGGCACCTTGGGCAACTGTCTTCTACTATAGCCTTGGGCCGACCAAAGCCTTGTGAGTGGATTTGGTAGATGGAAACTGAAAGAAGCCTATTGTGTGTGTATATGTCGTGGCTGTGTGGTAAGTAGCTTGCTTACCAACCACATAGTCCTGTTTCAGTCTCACTGCATGGTACTTTGCTCAAGTGTCTTCTACTATAGCCTTGGGCTGACTAAAGCCTTGTGAGTGAATTTGGTAGCCAGAAACTGGAAAAAGTCCGTCATAT
>NC_068987.1:87945472-87948241 GCF_001194135.2 Octopus bimaculoides
ATATATATATATATATATATAAGTATGTGTATGTATATGTTTGTGTATCTGTATTTGTCCCCCCAGCATCTCTTGACAACTGATGCTGGTATGTTTACGCCCCCATAACTTAGTGGTTCGGCAACAGGGAACAATAGAATAAGTACTAGGCTTACAAAGAATAAACTCTGGGGTCAATTTGCTCGACTATAGGCGGTGCTCCAGCATGGCCACAGTCAAATGACTGAAGCAAGTCAAAGAATAAAAGAATAAAATTCATGAGCTGAAATTTTCTCACATTCTACCAAATGAATACCTGTTCACATTTTACATTGAGTTTGTCTTTTTGGAAACAGGTGTGCAATTGGAAAAGAATTTGAGGTATTTTACTCGACAGTATGTCTCATTAATAAACCAAGCATCTTCTTGTTTTTAGTCTTGAATGAAATAAATTACAGGTGTGAATATTGTAGGTGTGTTTATTTCTTTGTTCAATTATTTTTTTAATGTTTTCTTTGCCATACCGGCTTGGACCAGATGAATAACTACTACCAAATTGCAGGTCTGGCTGTCTGGCTTCAGCTTCAGTGCCATTGCGTGGCACCTTGGGCAAGTGTCTTCTACTATAGCCTTGGGCCAATAAAAGCCTTGTGAGTGGACTTAGTTGATGGAAACAAGCAGGTATGCATACATAAATACATATATATATATATATATATATATATATATATATATAAAAGGTAGATAGATAGATAGATGGATGGACGGATGGACAGCCGGACGGATGGACAGCCGGACGGACAGACAGACAGATGGATGAAGAGGTAGGTAGGTAGTTAGATAGATAGATAGATAGATAGATAGATAGATAGATAGATAGATAGATAGATAGATAGATAGATAGATAGATGAATAGAGAGATAGACGATAGATAGATGAATAGAGAGATAGATGATAGATAGATGAATAGAGAGATAGACGATAGATAGATGAATAGAGAGATAGATGATAGATAGATGAATAGAGAGATAGACGATAGATAGATGAATAGAGAGATAGACGATAGATAGATGAATAGAGAGATAGACGATAGATAGATGATAGATAGATAGATAGATAGATAGATAGGTAGATAGATAGATAGATAGATAGACAGATAGATAGACAGACAGAGATAGATAGATAGATAGATAAATAGACAGATAGCTACATAAATAGATAGATAAATAAGTAGATAGATAGATGAATAGATAAATGATAGATAGATAGATAGATATTGATGCAGGCATGGCTGTGTGGTAAGAAGCTTGCTTCTCAACCACATGATTCCAGGTTCAGTCCCAATGCATGGCACCTCGGACAAGTGTCTTCTGCTATAGCCTGTAGCTGACCAAAGCCTTGTGAGTGAATTTGGTAGATGGAAACAGAAAGAAACTCATTGTAAATATATATACATATTTGTGTGTGCCTCTTTGTCTGTGTTTGTTCCCCGCCACTGCTCAACAGCCAGTGTTCGTGTGTTTATGTCCCCATCACTTAACGGTTCAGCAAAAGAGATCAATAGAATAAATACCAGGCTTTAAAAAAAGAAGTCCTGAGGTCAATTGATTCAGTTAAAAGTTCTTCAAGGTGGTGCCCCAGCATGGCCACAGTCTAATGACTGAAACAAGCAAAAGAGAGCACTTAACTGTGAGTGTCACTGTCATATAAACAGTATAATTCGTTTCCAATAAAAACATGAAATATTACCTCCCTTAGAGACAAGTGAGGGTTGGTGACAGGGAGAGCATCTTGTCATAGGAAATCTACTCCAATAATCTTCATCCAGCCCATTCAAGCATAGAAAAGTGGATGTTAAAATGATGATCCTGATAATGACGAGGCGTTGTTTTATAGTTGGATGTCCTACCTGTTCCTTACTCCAACTGTTCCTCAAGTTAGGGATGTTTTATTTCACTCCTCTTAAAAAGCACAGAGCTAGAAAATGATTCTTGTTGACAGATAATATCACCATTTTCCAGCTCAACACTTTTATGAACAGCACAAAAAGAAAATATCCACAAACACATACACAGGTAGGTTGTGCCTTGCTGAGAAAAGAATTACACGAAATGAAATTATTGCAGAAATGAAATTATCAGCCTGTACCCACATGAGAGAAAGTATGTTACTTTCCCTATAAGTCCCACCATGATTATAAACATCAAAATCTGCACCATTGGTCCTCACACAATCACATATTCAGAAATATTTATGGTACAGCTTCAATATTAGAAATGGATGTTATAATTTTCTCTTACCTCATCTCTGCGAGACATAACACGTTTTAACTTCTTTTTTAAAACTTTTTTCATGTCCAGTAAAAACTCCACAGTTCCAGAAGGTTCAAAAGGTTCTCCAGTTGACACCCAAAGAGGACCAAGTGCCAGGCTTTTACTCTGTTGCAGACAGTCAGACAATACAGGTACTGTGTAACAAAAAAACAAAAAAAAAGTATTTGGAGTGAGACATTGGTTTCTTATAAAAGCTCAAAGTCATTTGCAAAATAGAGAAGACCCAACTATTACAGAGAAAGTAAGGTCCTAAAAGCATTAAATTTATCTTTATGCACTCACTGGGGCCTGCCCTTGCACCCAGACTGTCCCTGTTGAGCTTTCTGTCTCTCATATCCCTTACACCCATCCTTCCATCACTCCTCTAACAATGGTATTATTCAGCTGCTGTAATCATATGGTAGCAGAATCTGCACATATTTCTTCCTCTTTGTGCTACTCATTACCCCCCCCCCCC
>NC_068987.1:87948328-87949751 GCF_001194135.2 Octopus bimaculoides
TCCCTGGAATCACATCCTTTAACTTCCATCCTTCGTTTTCAATATATTCCCTTCCCCCTTTATTTTCTACTGATTACCCTTTTCTGTTCCCCCACCCTTTGATATCCGCTATCATTCTAACCACCCCATCATATCTGCTGTTGAAACAACCCATCACTTCTCTTCTTGATTCTCTAGAGCTACAAGTGTGCATAAGTGGCTTTCATCATTGTCCCGGTACTTTTCTCTCTCTCTCTCTCTTTCTTCATTCAGATTCTACAGGTTTTAACTGTTTTCTGATCTATCTACAAGTTTATTACACTGCTGTTCTCTACCTATTGCCTCTTATCACCTTCTCTTTCCTGATCAGGTGCAGGCATGGCTGTGTGGTAAGAAGTTGGCTACCCAACTGCATGGTTCCAAGTTCAATTCCACTGTGTGATACCTTAGGCAAGTGTCTTCTACTATAGCCTTGGGCTGACCAAAACTTTGTGAGTAGGTTCAGTAGATGGAAACTGACCACCGAGTATGTATAAATATGTGTGTGTGTGTTTGCCTTTGTTTGTTACCCACCACTGCTTGATAACCAGTGTTGGTGTATTTACATCTCTGTAACATAGCAGTTCAGCAATAGATACTGATAGAATAAGAACCAGGCTTAGAATAAAAGTAAGCCTGAGGTCAATTCATTCAACTAAAATTCAAGGTGATGCTCCAGCATGGCCACAGTCTATTAACTGAAACAAGAAAAAGATAAAAGATAACAGATCATTCAACGTCCACTTTTCCCTGCTTGTAGGTGTCAGGCAGGGTTTATCTGAAGCAGATTTTCTACAGCTGGATGCTCTACCTGCCACCAACCCTCACCTGCTTCCAAACAAAGTAATATCTCCCTATGGTCAGACATGGTTTTCAGGTTAGATTGGAAATGAACAGCATCACTTGTTTTAAACCATCATATGATGTCAAGACCAGTGTACACACACAAACACACACAACAAGCTTCCACACAGTTTCCATCGACCAAATTCACTCACAGCCAGAGAGCCACAGCAGAAGACATTTGCCCACAGTGCTACACAATGAAAGTGGACCCAAAACAACTCACTTGCAAAGCAAGTTTCTTAATCGCAAGACCATTTTTTGGTTTCAAAATATCAAATCAGGCCAGAGTCAGAGATCAATATTGTGTTTCATCTTTGCAAATCAATAAATCCAATACGGGTAATGTACTAGGTTTGGTTCTCGCCATTTTAACAACAATTTCTAACCAGGCATGTTACTAAGAAACTTATATTACACTCTTATCATTTTGATTGCCATCTGCAAAAGTTGTGCTGCAGTCAGATTATCTACAACAGTATCTACTCTGGCATTATGATAGCATACATACATACATACATATATATATATATATATATATATATATATATATATATATATA
>NC_068987.1:87950699-87952198 GCF_001194135.2 Octopus bimaculoides
ATATATATATATATATATATATATATATATATATATATTAATATATATATATACACAACACACACAGACATATACATGTGTATGTGTGTGTATATATACATACATATGTATATGAAATCAAGTCATAACAATAATCACAATATAAATTTTAGCTCGAATAACAACACTAAATCAAGAAATTTAATTCTGCAGCATAAGGGAGAAAACCATTCTTTAAGACCTTTTTTCCTTGTAAAGGTACATCTAGAACTTTTAAAGATAATTACCCTAATAACAAAGTATGTCCTAGCAAAACTGTTTGGTTGATAATTCCATATGGTAAGCAGATCAAATCCAACCTCCCTTACCGGTTTCATGAAGCTATAGATAAGAATTTTCCAAAACATCAAGATACAATTCCATTATTAATTCACACCGAATTAGGATAGGGTTTTCAAACACCAAAAACCTTTCACAAATCATCTCTTTGCATAACAGTAAGCTGTTAAATACAAATCCACTCAATAAAAATAGTAACATTGATATTAACACTAATCATTCTTTAAATAACAATAGCAGCAATATTAGAATTTCTGATATAAATTCCAATTGCATTCATTTCCTTAGCAGTAATTCTAAGACTAGAAACTCTGTTTATCAATGTAAAATTACTTCCACTGCAAAGGTTTTTTTTTTTTTTTACATAGGTAGTTCTTCATCTCAGTTGTCCAAAAGAATTTTTAATCATTACTCTACATTTAGACATATCAATAACCGTAACAATACTGGGCTTAGTAAATTAATTTGGTCTCGAAAGGAACATAAACAATTTGATTTGGAACGGAATAGATCCTTTCTGTATGATAAAGGTAAATCTGTTTGTTCACTCTGTAACGATGAACTGTATTTCATCATGTTCTCAGAGAATCCTCTTGTAAACACATTTAAAGAACACATTTATCATGGCAAACATTGGCAAAAATACATACCTTTAGTTCCTATAAGTGATTTCTATCAGTCTATAAAATTCGACCTTTAACTGTCTTCTTACATTTCACTTCCACTAAATATATCCATTTCCACACCTTTAATCTTTATTCCTATTCACCTATCACACTATATTTCTCCACTTTTAATTTTCTGCTAATTTCTTTCTTCCTCCTCCTTCTCTTTCTATGAATTGCTTTTGACGCTATATCTAATAATGTTTTTTCTTAAATAACTAACCAGCATTCCCTTCATCATTTATGCAGTAATCACATTCACTTAAAATGTCTTATTGATGCATTTTGTCTCTTTTTTTCCTGATGAGAAGATTGCATTATTTTACATCATTTCATTCCTTCTGGGATAATACCAATGTTTTCTTCGAAACATATGTCGGAAGTATAAAGATTTGAATAACACCTGCATTTAATTCTATTTATTTATTTATTTATCTCTCTGTATATATATATATATATATATATATATACACACATATATACACATATATACATACATATATATATATATATAGG
>NC_068987.1:87952292-87955130 GCF_001194135.2 Octopus bimaculoides
ATATATATATATATATATATATATATATACATATATACATACACATGTATGTATATATGTATGCATGCAAGTATGACTGTGATTACGAAGTTTATTTCCCAACCACATACATGGTTTCAGGTTCAGTCTCACTGTGCAGCACCTTGAGCAAGTGTCTTCCACTACAGCCCTGGGTCAACCAAAGCCTTGAGTGCATTTGGTAGACAGAAACTGAAAGATATTCACTGTGTATATATATATGTGTTTGCGCGCGCATGTGTGTGAACAGTGTATGTTTGTATCTCCTTGTCTTGACATTGTGTGACCATTGTCATTCCTTTCCAGCATTCTGCAAAAACATGTCTGGCCATGGGAAAATATTATCTTGCTTGGAAACAGATGAAGGTTAGCAACAGGAAGGGCATCTGGCTGTAGAAAATCTTCCTCAGCAAACGCTGACTCATGCAAGAATCGGAAAAATGAACTTCAAAATGATCACACACACACACACACACACACACACACATGTACGTATACATACACACACATATGTATATACATGCATTCATACAAAGACACACATACGTACACATACTATATGTCTATCTATCTATAAATATATACACACACATACATGCATACATACACTCCCACATACATATACATGCATACATACACACACTATACATCTATCTATCTATAAATACACACACACAGTCAGACACACACCCACACAATCTTTTCTACTCTAGGCACAAGGCACAAAATTTGGGGGGAGGGCGCCAGTCGATTAGGTCAACCCCAGAACACAACTGATATTTAATTTATCAACCCTGAAAGGACATAAAGCAAAGTTGACCTTGGCGGAATTTGAACTCAGAACACAAAAACAGACAAAATACCGCTAAGTATTTCGCCCAGCATGCTAACGATTTTGCCAGCTTGCTGCTTTATACACACATATATATAACATTACACATATGCACACCAAAAATGTGTCTATCTATCTATACATGTGTGTGTGTGTGTGTGTGTGTGTGTGTGTGTGTGTGTGTGTGTGTGCGTGCGCACCTGTCTGAATGAGTCTAAATCCACATGGACTAATTAAATACTAAACTTCAAAATGATCACACGCACACACACACATGCATATGCACACATACATACACACACACACACATATATATATGCACTCATACACATAGACACACATACATACACATACTATATGTCTATCAATGTATGTATCTATAAATATATACACACACACATGCATACATACACATATGCATGCATACTTACACAACCACATACATATACATGCATACATACACAGACTCACATACATACACACACTATACGTCTATCAATCTATCTATCTATTATCTATAAATACACACACACAATCTTTTCTACTTTAGGCACAAGGCCTGAAATTTTTGGGGAAGAGGCCACTCAATTAGATCAACCCGCGTATGCAACTGGTACTTAATTTATCGACTCCAAAAGGATGAAAAGGAAAGTCAACCTCGGTGGAATTTGAACTCAGAACGTAAAGACAGACAAAATACCGCTAAGCATTTCGCCCGGCATGCTAACGTTTCTGCCAGCTCGCTGCCTTACACACATATATACATAACATTACACGCATGCACACCAAAAATACACATATTTATGCATACATACACACACAAACATATACATGTGTGTCCAACTATCTATACATAAATGTGTGTGTGTGTGTGTGTGTGTGTGTGTGTGTGTGTGTGTGTGTGTGTGTGTGTCTGAATGAGTCTAAATCCACATGGACTAATTAAATACTAAATTATATCTATTTTAATAATGAACTGCATTACTTTGCTGTGATACAAAAAATCTGTCTGGTGATGATAGCTATTAAATATCAATACCTTTAGATAACACACCAGATAAGTTCTTTTTATCAATTTGAATTCTAGCAAAATTGTTAATATTATTATTATTATTATTATTATTATTATTATTATTATTATTAAAGTAATTTGTCTTTTTTGCTCTTCCTTCCCCTCTTCATCTTTCTTATTCCTCCTCTGTTAATGATCGTTTTCATCATCCTGATATTATTTAGCCCTAGGTTGTATATATGTGTGTGCATATATGTGTATATGTATCTGTGTGTGTGTATGTGTATGTGTATACAATATATGGGGAGGGGCAATGGCCCAGTGGTTGGGGCAGTGGACTCACAGGTCTTTGCTAATCATCATGTGATGCAGAAGGAAACAGTCCACCCCTGCCCCCGCCAACCTATATATATATATATATATATAACTAGTGACTGAGACTTTTGGTGATATGATGTGCTTGAGAAGACCCCAATCCAGATGAAATCGTAGTCGTGGCTGATGTAATTGGCACCCATGCCCAGGGCATGTAAAACTTATCATTTGAGCATTGGGCCTCATGGAGGTAATTTGGCCAATGCTGGTGGCATTTAAAAGCACCCACTACACTCTCAGGGTGGTTGATGTTAGGAAGGGCATCCAGCTGTAGAAAACCATGCCAAATCAGACTGGAGTCGGGTGGTGCCTTCCAGCCCTGGTCAAACTGTCCAACCCATGCCAGCATGGACAATGAACATAAGGCCATGTGGCTCTAAGATGAGATGAATGCAAAAGAAAGAAAAATGTTCTACATGATGTAGGAAGGATGTTTGGAGTGGCTGTGTAGTAAGTAGCTTGATTCCCAACCACATGGTTCCAGGTTCAGTCACACTGCATGGCACCTTGGGCAAGTGTCTTTTACTCTAGCCTCGGGCCCACCAAAGCCTTGTGAGTGGATTTGGTAGATGGACACTGAAAGAAGCCTGTCATATATATA
>NC_068987.1:87955253-87957042 GCF_001194135.2 Octopus bimaculoides
ATATATATGTATGTATGTATGTATATGCATGTGTGTGTATGTTTGTGTGTCTGTGTTTGTTCCCCCCAACATCGCTTGATGACTGATGCTGGCATGTTTATGCCCCCGCAACCTAGCAGTTCGGCAAAAGAGTCCGATAGAATAAGTACCAGGTTTACAAAGAATAAGTCCCGGGGTCGATTTGCTCGACTAAAGGCAGTGCTCCAGCATGGCCACAGTCAAATGACTGAAACAAATAAAAGAATATCTAACCTTTAGCTTTTACTATAGCCCCTGGACTAACCAAAATCTTGTGACTGGATTTGGTTGATGGATATTGAAAGAAACCTGTCATGTGTATATGTGTGTGTATGTGTGAGCATGTGTGAGTGTATGTAAGTTCCTTGTGATGGTTGTAAGCAAGCATCACCCTCATACAAGCAGTGTTGTTTGTTTCCAGTCTTCCATGAAGTGTCTTCTATTATAGCCATGGTTTCCATGGCACATATATTTCCCCCTGGATGGGATGCCAGTCCATCACAGGATTACTCATTTTTGCCAGCTGAGTGAACTGGAACAATGTGAAATAAAGTGTTTTGCCCAAAGACACAATGTGTCACCTGGTCCAGGAATTGAAACCGCAATCTTAGGTCCATGAGTCCAACACCCTAACCACTAAGCTACACACCTCTACTAGAATTCAGAATTACATGGTTGGGAAGTAAGCTTCTTACTCACACAGCAACACCTGCACGTACACAGTATATATATAGTCATTAAATATTTGCTCACCTCATTCTGCTGAATCCATATTCACTTACAGACATGGAGGGGGGAAACAGGAAACCATTCCAGCATATGCTCTCCAAGATACAATGCAAATGGAAGCAAAAGTCATCTTCCAATAACACCTTCAGTGGTATGAAGAGATCAAGAAAAATATAATGCTAAACCAAGATATGGTCTGACTAGCTGACACAAGCTTAACCTGCTATTATCTGAGGATGCTATCATAAATCTTCCTTTTTACCATTGTAATTGATATGGCCGCAATATATCTCATTATTTATTCAAGACCACGATGAATAAATTGATATAAAACTCATTGGATTTAATGTTAAGCTACGATCAGATACAAGTATTTATGTGTAGACATATACACAAATGCACTTACATCTACGTATGCATATAAGAATGCATTACGCTTGTGTATACAGACATGTATACATCATGTGTGTGTGTGTTTGTAAAGTATGTATTATGTGTTTGCAAATGCACATCTATGTATATGTGGTTATAATAAAACCTTTCAGAGATTTTTAGGCAGTCGTTGGTCCTAATTTTGAGTTATCAATTTCCATTAGTCATATCAAGAACCAATAATACAAAATTTGAAGAGACAGCAGTTTTTATTGCAGTATATCACTAGTTCTGTTTTATGTAACGTGTGCCTTTTCCATGCGTGAAGGGAATGGCAAAAGGCTGTGCCAAATGGTGAAACATTCTGTTACAGAAGACTCACCACACCCAAACAAACATGGCAAATAGATGATGGGCAGTCTAATTGTCTATTTTTGGATCCCTATTTTGTTTCATATTAAGTTTCTCTGCTATGAGCCAGCTTTGCTGCTCTCTACTGCTCCCCACCCCCATGTTGTTGTTCTCTTCTCTATCGCTTATGTCCTCTCCTAACACTGTTCCTCCCTTCCAGCACTCTCTCTCACTCTCTCTCTCTCTCTCTTTCTCCTCTCTCTCTCTCCTCTCTCTCACTCTCTCTCTCCTCTCTCTCTCTCTCTCTCTCCTCTCTCTC